>NC_072419.2:2469565-2775760 GCF_028858775.2 Pan troglodytes | reverse complement strand
AGCGGTGTAGATATTTCCATGTTTATACTGATCACGGTGTAGATATTTCCATGTTTATAGAGAGGGCGGTGTAGATATTTCCATGTTCCTGGAGACAGCGGTGTTGATTTTTCCATGTTTATAGAGATAGCTGTGTGGATATTTCCATGTTTATACACATAGGGGTGTAGGTATTTCCATGTTTATAGAGATGGCGGTGTAGATATTTCCATTTTTATACAGATCGCGGTGTAGATATTTCCATGTTTATACAGATCATGGTGTAGATATTTCCATGTTTATACAGATCGCGGTGTTGATATTACCATGTTTATAGGGATAGCGTTGCAAATATTTCCACATTTATACAGATAGCGGTGTAATTATTAGCATGTTTATACAGATAGTGGTGTAGATATTTCCATGTATAAACAGATGTATGTGTATATATTTCTATGTTTAAGCAGATGGCGGTGTAGATATGTAGTTGTTTATACAAATAGCGGTGTAGTTATTTCCATGTTTATACAGATAGCGGTGTAGATATTTCCATGTATATACAGATGGCTGTGTAGATCTTTCCATGTTTATACAGATGGCTGTGTAGATATTTCCATGTTTATACAGATGATTCGTAGGTATTTCCATGTTTATACAGATGGCGGTGTAGGTATTTCCATGTTTATAGAGATAGCTGTGTAGATATTTCCATGTTTATACAGATAGCGGTGTAGATATTTCCATGTTTATACAGATCGCGGTGTAGATATTTCCATGTTTATGCAGACAGCAGTGGAGATATTTCCATGTTTATACACATAGCGGTGTACATATTTCCATGTTTATAGAGACAGCGGTGTAGGTATATCCATGTTTATAGAGATAGCGGTGCAGATATTTCCATGTTTATACAGATGCCTATGCAGATATTTCCATAGTTATACAGAGTGCTCTGTAGATATTTCCATGTTTATATAGATGGCAGTGCAGGTTTTTCCATGTTCCTACACATGACTGTGTAGGTATTTCCATGTTTATACAGATGGCTTTGTAGATATTTCCATGTATATAGAGATAGCGGTGTAGATATTTCCATGTTTATACAGATAGCGGTGTAAATATTTCCATGTTTATACAGATCGTGGTGTAGATATTTCCATGTTTATACAGACACCGGTGTAGAAATTTCCATGTTTATACAGACCGCAGTGTAGATATTTCCATGTTTATACAGATAGCGGTGTAGATATTTCCATATTTGTACAGATGGCGGTGTTGATGTTTCCATCTATACGCAGATTGCCGTGTAGGTATTTCCATGTGTATACAGATGGCATTGTAGATATTTCCATGTTTATACCGATGGTGGTGTAGATATACCCATGTTTATACAGATGACTGTATAGGTATTTCCATGTTTTTACAGATGGCATTGTAGATATTTCCATGTTTATAGAGATAGCGGTGTGGATATTTCCATGTTTATACAGATAGGGGTTTAGATATTTCCATGTTTATAGGGATGGCGGTGTAGATATTTCCATGTTTATACAGATCACGGTGTAGATATTTCCTGGTTTATACAAATAGCGGTGTAGTTATTTCCATGTTTATACAGATAGCGGTGTAGATATTTCCATGTATATACAGATGGCTGTGTAGATATTTCCATGATTATACAGATGGCTGTGTAGGTATTTCCATGTTTATACAGATGACTTGTAGGTATTTCCATGTTTATACAGATGGCGGTGTAGATATTTCCATGTTTATAGAGATAGATGTGTAGATATTTCCATGTTTATACAGATCGCGGTTTAGATATTTCCATGTTCATACAGATAGCGGTGTAGATATTTCCATGTTTTTACAGATATTGGTGAAGATATTTCCATGTTTACACTGATTGCGGTGTAGATATTTCCATCTTTCTACAGATGGCATTGTAGATGTTTCCATATTTATACAGATGGCGGTGTAGATATTTCCATGTTTATATAGATGGTGGTGTAGATATTACCATGTTTATACAGATAGCGGTGTAGATATTTCCATGTTTATACAGATCACGGTGTAGATATTTCCATATTTATGCAGATCGTGGTGTAGATATTTCCATGTTTATACAGATAGCGGTGTACATATTTCCATGTTTTTACAGATATTGGTGAAGATATTTCCATTTTTACACAGATTGCGGTGTAGATATTTCCATCATTCTACAGATGGCATTTTAGATATTTCCATATTTATACAGATGGCGGTGTAGATATTTCCATGTTTATATAGATGGTGGTGTAGATATTACCATGTTTATACAGATAGCGGTGTAGATATTTCCATGTTTATACAGATCACGGTGTAGATATTTCCATGTTTATACAGATCGCGGTGTAGGTATTTCCATGTCTATAGAGATAGCAGTGTATATATTTCCATGTTTATACAGATAGCGGTGTAGATATTTCCATGTTTATACAGACCGCGGTGTAGATATTTCCATGTTTCGACAGATAGCGCTGCAGAAATTTCCATGTTTGTACAGATGGCGGTGTTGATATTTCCATCTATACACAGATGACCGTGTAGATATTTCCATGTTTATACAGATGGCAGCGCAGATATTTCTATGGATATGTAAATGGTGGTGTAGTTATTTCCATATATATACAGAGAGCGGTGTAGTTATTTCCAAGTTTATATAGAGAGCGGTGTAGATATTTCCATGTATGTACACATGGCTGAGTAGATATTTCCATGTTTATACAGATGGTGGTGTAGATATTTCCATGTTTATACAGATAACTTTGTAAGTATTTCCATGTTTATACAGATGGCGGTGTAGATATTTCGATTTTTATAGAGATAGCAGTGGAGATATTTCCATGTTTATACAAATAGCTGTGTAGTTATTTCCATGTTTATATAGATAGCGGTGTAGATATTTCCATGTATATACACATGGCGGTGTAGATATTTCCATGTTTATACTGATAATTTTGTAAGTATTTCCATGTTTATACAGATGGCGGTGTAGATATTTCGATGTTTATAGAGATTGCAGTGGAGATATTTCCATGTTTATACAGATAGCGGTGTAGATAGTTCCATGTTTATACTGATCACGGTATAGATATTTCCATGTTTATAGAGATGGCGGTGTAGGTATTTCCATGTTCATAGAGATAGCGGTGTTGATTTTTCCATGTTTATAGAGATAGCTGTGTGCATATTTCCATGTTTATACAGATAGGGGTGTAGGTATTTCCATGTTCATAGAGATGGCGGTGTAGATATTTCCATGTTTATACAGATCGCGGTGTAGATATTTGCATGTTTATACAGATCATGGTGTAGATATTTCCATGTTTTTACAGATCGCGGTGTTGATATTACCATGTTTATAGGGATAGCGGTGCGAATATTTCCACATTTATACAGATAGCGGTGTAATTATAAGCATGTTTATACAGATAGTGATGTAGATATTTCCATGTATAAACAGATGTATGTGTATATATTTCCATGTTTAAACAGATGGCGGTGTAGATATTTAGTTGTTTATACAAATAGCGGTGTAGTTATTTCCATGTTTATAATGATATCGGTGTAGATATTTCCATGTATATACAGATGGCTGTGTAGATCTTTCCATGTTTATACAGATGGCTTTGTAGATATTTCCATGTTTATACAGATGACTTTGTAGGTATTTCCATGTTTATACAGATGACTTTGTAGGTATTTCCATGTTTATACCGATGGCGTTGTATTTATTTCCATCTTTATAGAGATAGCTGTGTAGATATTTCCATGTTTATACAGACAGCAGTGGATATATTTCCATGTTTATACACATAGCGGTGTACATATTTCCATGTTTATAGAGACAGCGGTGTAGGTATTTCCATGTTTATACAGATAGCGGTGCAGATATTTCCATGTTTATACAGATGCCTATGCAGATATTTCCATATTTATACAGAGTGCTCTGTAGATATTTCCTGTTTATACAGATGGCAGTGCAGATTTTTCCATGTTCCTACACATGACTGTGTAGGTATTTCCATGTTTATACAGATGGCTTTGTAGATATTTCCATGTTTATCGAGATAGCGGTGTAGATATTTCCATGTTTATACAGATAGCGGTGTAAATATTTCCATGTTTATACAGATCGTGGTGTAGATATTTCCATGTTTATACAGACACCGGTGTAGAAATTTCCATGTTTATACAGACCGCAGTGTGGATATTTCCATGTTTATACAGATAGCGGTGCAGATATTTCCATGTTTGTACAGATGGCGGTGTTGATATTTCCATCTATACACAGATGACCGTGTAGATATTTCCATGTTTATACAGATGGCGGCGCAGATATTTCCATTGGTATGTAGAAGGCGGTGTAGATATTTCCATGTTTATACAGATAGCAGTGTAGTTATTTCCATGTTTATATAGATAGCGGTGTAGACATTTCCATGTATATACACATGGCTGTGTAGATATTTCCGTGTTTATACAGATGGCGGTGTAGATATTTCCATGTTTATACCGATAACTTTGTAAGTATTTCCATGTTTATACAGATGGCGGTGTATATATTTCGATGTTTATAGAGATAGCATTGGAGATATTTCCATGTTTATAGAGATAGCGGTGTAGATATTTCCACGTTTATACTGATCCCGGTGTAGATATTTCCATGTTTATAGAGATAGTGGTGTAGATATTTCCATGTTTATACAGATAGGGTTGTAGATATTTCCATGTTTATAGAGATGGCGGTGTAGATATTTCCATGTATATACAGATGGCTGTGTAGATATTTCCATGTTTATACAGATGGCTGTGTAGGTATTTCCATGTTTATACAGATGACTTGTAGGTGTTTCCATGTTTATACAGATGGTGGTGTAGATATTTCCATGTTTATAGAGATAGCTGTGTAGATATTTCCATGTTTATACAGATAGCGGTGTAGATATTTCCATGTTTATACAGATCGCAGTGTAGATATTTCCATGTTTATGCAGATCGCGGTGTAGATATTTCCATGTTCACACAGATAGCGGTGTAGATATTTGCATGTTTTTACAGATATTGGTGGAGATATTTCCATGTTTATACTGATTGCGGTGTAGATATTTCCATCTTTCTACAGATGGCATTGTAGTTGTTTCCATATTTATAAAGATGGCGGTGTAGATATTTCCATGTTTATATAGATGGCGGTGTAGATGTTACCATGTTTATACAGATAGCGGTGTAGATATTTCCATGTTTATACAGATCATGGTGTAGATACTTCCATGTTTATGCAGATCACGGTGTAGATATTTCCATGTTTATACAGATAGCGGTGTAGATATTTCCATGTTTTTACAGATATTGGTGAAGATATTTCCATGTTTACACAGATTGCGGTGTAGATATTTCCATCATTCTACAGATGGCATTGTAGATATTTCCATGTTTTTACAGATGGCGGTGTAGATATTTCCATGTTTATATAGATGGTGGTGTAGATATAACCTTGTTTACACAGATAGCGGTGTAGATATTTCCATGTTTATACAGATCGCGGTGTAGATATTTCCATGTTTATACAGATCACGGTGTAGATATTTCCATGTTTATAGAGATAGCGGTGTATATATTTCCATGTTTATACAGATAGCGGTGTAGATATTTCCATGTTTATACAGATGGCGGTGTAGATATTTCCATGTTTATAGAGATGGCGGTGTAGATATTTCCATGTTCATTGAGATAGTGGTGTATATATTTCCATGTTCATAGAGATAGCAGTGAGGATATTTCCATGTTTATAGAGATAGCGGTGTAGATATTTCCATGTTTATTGAGATAGCGGTGTAAATATTTCCATATTTATACAGATAGTGCTGTAGATATTTCCATGTTTTTACAGATAGCGGTGTAGATATTTCCATCTTTATTCAGAGAGTGCTGTACATATTTCCATGTTTATACAGATGGCGGTGTAGATATTTCGATGTTTATAGAGATAGCAGTGCAGATATTTCCATGTTTATACAGATAGCGGTGTAGATATTTCCATGTTTATACTGATCACGGTGTAGATATTTCCATGTTTATAGAGAGGGCGGTGTAGATATTTCCATGTTCCTAGAGACAGCGGTGTTGATTTTTCCATGTTTATAGAGATAACTGTGTGGATATTTCCATGTTTATACACATAGGGGTGTAGGTATTTCCATGTTTATAGAGATGGCGGTGTAGATATTTCCATGTTTATACAGATTGCGGTGTAGATATTTCCATGTTTATACAGATCATGGTGTAGATATTTCCATGTTTATACAGATCGCGGTGTTGATATTACCATGTTTATAGGGATAGCGTTGCAAATATTTCCACATTTATACAGATATCGGTGTAATTATTAGCATGTTTATACAGATAGTGGTGTAGATATTTCCATGTATAAACAGATGTATGTGTATATATTTCCATGTTTAAGCAGATGGCGGTGTAGATATTTAGTTGTTTATACAAATAGCAGTGTTGTTATTTCCATGTTTATACAGATAGCGGTGTAGATATTTCCATGTATATACAGATGGCTGTGTAGATATTTCCATGTTCATATAGATGGTGGTGTAGATATTACCATGTTTATACAGATAGCGGTGTAGATATTTCCATGTTTATACAGATCGCGGGGTAGATATTTCCATGTTTATACAGATCGCGGTGTAGATATTTCCATGTTTATACAGATGGCGGTGTAGATATTTCCATGTTTATAGAGATGGCGGTGTAGATATTTCCATGTTCATTGAGATAGCGGTGTATATATGTCCATGTTCATAGAGATAGCAGTGAAGATATTTCCATGTTTATACAGATAGCATTGTAGATATTTCCATTTTTATAGAGATAGGGGTTTTGATATTTCATATTTATACAGACAGTGGTGTAGATATTTACATGTTTATACAGATTGCGGTGTAGATATTTCCATGTTTATACAGATAGCGGTGTAGATATTTCCACGTTTATACAGATGGCTGTGTATATATTTCCATCTTTCTACAAATGGCAGTGTAGATATTTCCATGTTTATAGAGATGGTGGTGTAGATATTTCCATGTTTATATAGATGGCAATATACATATTTTCTTTCTTATGTAGATGGCGTTGTAGATATCTCCATGTTTAAATAGATTGCGGTGTATATATTTCCATGTTGATGGAGATAGCGATGTAGATATTTCCATGTTTATAGAGATAGCGGTGTAGATATTTCCATGTTTATAGAAATAGCGGTGTAGATATTTCCATGTTTATAGAGATTGAGATGTAGATATTTCCATGTTTATAGAGAAAGCGGTGTTGGTATTTCCATGTTGATAGAGATAGCGGTGTAGATATTTCCATATTTCTGCAGATAGCGGAGTAGGTATTTCCATGTTTATACAGATGGCGGTGTAGATATTTCCATGTTTCTACAGATGGAGGTGTAGATATTTCCTTGTTTATACAGATAGCGGTGTAGATATTTCCATGTTTATACAGATAGCGGTGTAGATATTTCCATGTTTTCAGAGAAAGCGGTGTAGATATTTCCTTCTTTGCACAGATTGCCGTGTAGATATTTCCATTTTTACACAGATACCTGTGTAGATATTTCCAAGTTTACACAGATAGCTGTGTAGGTATTTCCATGTTTACACAGATAGCGTTGTAGATATTTCCATGTTTATACAGATAGCGGTGGAGATATTTCCATGTTTATACAGATAGCGGTGTAGATATTTCCATGTTTATACAGATAGCGGTGGAGATATTTCCCTGTTCATACAGATAGCGATGTAGATATTTCCATGTTCATACAGATAGCTGTGAAGGTATTTCCATGTTTTTACAGATATTGGTGAAGATATTTCCATGTTTACACTGATTGCGGTGTAGATATTTCCATTTTTCTACAGATAGCATTGTAGATGTTTCCATATTTATACAGATGGCGGTGTAGATATTTCCATGTTTATATAGATGGTGGTGTATAAATTACCATGTTTATACAGATAGAGGTGTAGATATTTCCATGTTTATACAGATCACGGTGTAGATATTTCCATGTTTATGCAGATCGCGGTGTAGATATTTCCATGTTTATACAGAAAGCGGTGTAGATATTTCCATGTTTTTACAGATATTGGTGAAGATATTTCCATGTTTACACATATTGTGGTGTTGATATTTCCATCATTCTACAGATGGCATTGTAGATATTTCCATGTTTATACTGATGGCGGTGTAGATATTTCCATGTTCGTATAGATGGTGGTGTAGATGTTACCATGTTTATACAGATAGCGGTGTAGATATTTCCATGTTTATACAGATCGCGGGGTAGATATTTCCATGTTTATACAGATCGCTGTGTAGATATTTCCATGTTTATACAGATAGCGGTGTAGATATTTCCATGTTTATACAGATGGCGGTGTAGATATTTCCATGTTTATAGAGATGGCGGTGTAGATATTTCCATGTTCATTGAGATAGCGGTGTATATATGTCCATGTTCATAGAGATAGCAGTGAGGATATTTCCATGTTTATACAGATAGCAGTGTAGATATTTCCATTTTTATAGAGATAGGGGTTTTGATATTTCATATTTATACAGACAGCGGTGTAGATATTTCCATGTTTATACAGATTGTGGGGTAGATATTTTCATGTTTATACAGATAGCGGTATAGATATTTCCACGTTTATACAGATGGCTGTGCATATATTTCCATCTTTCTACAAATGGCAGTGTAGATATTTCCATGTTTATAGAGATGGCAGTGTAGATATTTCCATGTTTATATAGATGGCAATATACATATTTTCTTTCTTATGTAGATGGCGTTGTAGATATCTCCATGTTTAAAGAGATTGCGGTGTATATATTTCCATGTTGATGGAGATAGCGATGTAGATATTTCCATGTTTATAGAGATAGCGGTGTAGTTATTTCCATGTTTATAGAAATAGCAGTGTAGATATTTCCATGTTTATAGAGATTGCGATGTAGATATTTCCATGTTTATAGAGAAAGCGGTGTTGGTATTTCCATGTTTATAGAGATAGCGGTGTAGATATTTCCATATTTCTGCAGATAGCGGAGTAGGTATTTCCATGTTTATACAGATGGCGGTGTAGATAGTTCCATGTTTATGGAGATGGCGGTTTAGATATTTTCATGTTTATATAGATGGTGGTGTAGATATTTCCATGTTTGTAGAGATTGTGGTGTTGATGTTTCCATGTTTATAGAGATATCGCTGTAGGTATTTCCTTGTTTATACAGATAGTTGTGTAGATACATCCATGTTTATACAGATCGCTGTGTAGATATTTGCATGTGTATATAGATGACTCTGTAGATATTTGTATGTTTACACAAATGGTGGTGTAGATATTTGCATGTTTATACAGATAACGGTGTAGATATATCCATGTTTATACTGATAGCGATGTAGATATTTCCATGTTTATACAGATAGTGGTGTAGATATTTCCATGTTTACAGAGATAGCGGTGTAGATATTTCCAAGTTTATACCGATAACTTTGTAAGTATTTCCATGTTTATACAGATGGCGGTGTAGATATTTCGATGTTTATAGAGATAGCAGTGGAGATATTTCCATGTTTATACAGATAGCGGTGTACATATTTCCACGTTTATACTGATCGCAGTATAGAGATTTCCATGTTTATAGAGATGGCGGTGTAGATATTTCCATGTTCATAGAGATAGCGGTGTTGATTTTTCCATGTTTATAGAGATAGCGGTGTGGATATTTCCATGTTTATACAGATAGGGTTGTAGATATTTCCATGTTTATAGAGATGGCGGTGTAGATATCTCCATGTTAATACAGATCACGGTGTAGATATTTCCATGTTTATACAGATCGCGGTGTAGATATTTTCATGTTTATACAGATCGCGGTGTTGATATTACCATGTTTATAGGGATAGCGGTGCAAATATTTCCATATTTATACAGATAGCGGTGTAGTTATTAGCATGTTTATACAGATAGTGGTGTAGATATTTCCATGTATAAACAGATGTCTGTGTATATAATTCCATGTTTAAACAGATGGCGGTGTAGATATTTCCTTGTTTATACAAATAGCGGTGTAATTATTTCCATTTTTATACTGATCACGGTATAGATATTTCCTTGTTTATACAGATAGCGGTGTAGATATATCCATGTTTATGCAGATAGCGGTGAAGATATTTCCATGTTTATAGAGATAGCGGTGTAGTTATTTCCATGTTTATAGACATAGCAGTGTAGATATTTCCATGTTTATATAGATGGCGTTGTAGATATTTCCATGTTTATACCGATAGCGGTGTTGGTATTTCCACGTTTATACAGATAGCGATGTAGATTTTCCATGTTTATACAGCTCACGGTGCAGATATTTATATCTTTATACAGATGGCATTGTAGATATTTCCTTATTCACACAGATGGCGGTGTAGATGTTTCCATTTTTATACAGATGGCGGAGTACTTAGTTCCATGTTTATGGAGATGGCAGTGTAGATATTTTCATGTTTATACAGATGGCTGTGTAGATATTTCCATGTTTATAGAGATGGCGGTGTAGATACTTCCATGTTTATACAGATCACGTTGTAGATATTTCCATGTTTATACAGATCGCGGTGTAGATATTTCCATGTTTATACAGATCATGGTGTAGATATTTCCATGTTTATACAGATCGCGGTGTAGATATTTCCATGTTTATACAGATAACGTTGTAAGTATTTCCGTGTTTATACAGATGGCGGTGTAGATATTTCGATGTTTACAGAGATAGCAGTGGAGATATTTCCATGTTTACACAGATAGCGGTGTAGGTATTTCCATGTATATACAGATGGCTGTGTAGATATTTCCATGTTTATACAGTTGGCTGTGTAGATATTTCCATGTTTATACAGATGACTTTGTAGGTATTTCCATGTTTATACAGATGGCGGTGTAGGTACTTCCATGTTTATAGAGATAGCTGTGTAGATATTTCCATGTTTATACAGATAGCGGTGTAGTTATTTCCATGTTTATATATATAGCGGTGTAGATATTTCCATGTATATACACATGGCTGTGTAGATATTTCTATGTTTATACAGATGGCGGTGTAGATATTTCCATGTTTATACCGATAACTTTGTAAGTATTTCCATGTTTATACAGACAGCAGTGGAGATATTTCCATGTTTATACTCATAGCGGTGTACATATTTCCATGTTTATAGAGACAGCGTTGTAGGTATTTCCATGTTTATACAAATAGCGGTGCAGATATTTCCATGTTTATACAGATGGCATAGTAGATATTTCCATGTTTATACAGATGGCGGTGTAGATATTTCCATGTTTATATAGATGGTGGTGTAGATATTACCATGTTCATACAGATAGCGGTGTAGATATTTCCATGTTTATACAGATCGTGGTGAAGATATTTCCATGTTTATACAGATCGCGGTGTAGATATGTCCATGTTTATACAGATCGCGGTGTAGATATTTCCATGTTTATACAGATAGCGGTGTAGATATTTCCATGTTTATAGAGATAGCGTTGTAGGTATTTCCATGTTTATAGAGATAGCGTTGTAGGTATTTCCATGTTTATAGAGATAGCGGTGTAGGTATTTCCATGTTTATAGACATAGCGGTGTTGATATTTCCATGTGTATATAGATGGCGTTGTAGGTATTTCCATGTTTATACCGATAGCGGTGTTGGTATTTCCACGTTTATACAGATAGCGATGTAGATATTTCCATGTTTATACACCTCGCGGTGCAGATATTTATATCTTTATACAGATCGCATTGTAGATATTTTCTTATTCACACAGATGGCGGTGTAGATGTTTCCATGTTTATACAGATGGTGGAGTAGTTAGTTCCATGTTTACGGAGATGGCAGTGTAGATATTTTCATGTTTATAGTGTTAGCGGTGTAGATATTTCCATGTTTATAGAGATAGCAATGTAGATATTTACATGTTTATACAGATGGCTGTGTAGATATCTCCATGTGTATACAGATGGCATTGTAGATATTTCCATGTTTATACAGATGACTGTATAGGCATTTCCATGTTTTTACAGATGGCAGTGCAGATATTTCCATGTGTATAGAGATAGCGATGTCGATAATTCCATTTTTATACAGATGACTGTATAGGCATTTCCATGTTTTTACACATGGCAGTGCAGATATTTCCATGTTTATAGAGATAGGGATGTAGATATTTCCATGTTTGTACAGATGGCGGTGTTGATATTTCCATTTATACACAGATGGCCATGTAGATATTTCCATGTTTATACAAATGGCGGCATAGATATTTCCATGGACATGCAGATGGCGGTGTAGATATTTCCATGTTCATACAGATAGCGGTGTAGATATTTCCATGTTTACACAGATGGTGGTGTAGATATTTCCGTGTTTATACACATGGTGGAGTAGATACTTCCATCTTTATGGAGATGGCAGTGTAGATATTTTCATGTTTATAGAGATGGCGGTGTAGATATTTCCGTATTTATAGAGATAGCGGTGTACATATTTCCATCTTTCTACAGATGGCAGTGTAGATATTTCCATGTTTATACAGATGGCTGTGTAGATATTTCCATATTTATACAGATGTCTGTGTAGATATTTCCATGTGTATACAGATGGTATTGTAGCTATTTCCATGTTTATACAGATGGTGGTGTAGATATTTCCATGTTTACACAGATGACTGTATAGGTATTTCCATGTTTTTACAGATGGCATTGTAGATATTTCCATGTTTATAGAGATAGCAGTGTAGATATTTGCATGTATATACAGATGGCGGTGCAGATATTTTCATGTTTATACAGATGACTGTATAGGTATTTCCATGTTTTTACAGATGGCATTGTAGATAGTTCCATGTTTTTAGAGATAGCAGTGTAGATATTTCCATGTTTATACAGATAGCGGTGGAGATATTTCCATGTTTGTACAGACGGCGGTGTAGATATTTCCATGTTTCTACAGATGACTGTGTAGATATTTCCATATATTTACAGATGGCGGTGTAGATGTTTCCATGTTTATACAGATAGCGTTGTAGCTATTTCCATGTTTACAGAGATAGAGTTGTAGATATTTCCATATTTGCACAGATTGCCGTGTAGATATTTCCACCTTCACACAGATAACGGTGTACATATTTGCATGTTTACACAGACAGCTGAGTAGATATTTCCATGTTTACACAGATAGTGTTGTAGATATTTCCACGTTTAAACAGATAACGGTGTACATATTTGCATGTTTGCACAGACAGCTGAGTAGATATTTCCATGTTTACACATATAGCGGTGTAGATATTTCCATGTTTATACAGATAACGGTGTACATATTTCCACGTTTATAGAGATGGCGGTGTGGATACTTCCTTTTTTATGTAGATGGCGGTGTAGATTTTTCCATGTTTATAAAGATGGCGGTGTATACATTTCCATGTTTATAGAGATAGCGGTGTAGATATTTCCTTGTTTACAGAGATAGCGGTATAGGTATTACCATGTTTATAGAGATAGCGGAGTAGATATTTCCATGTTTATACAGATAGCGTTGTAGACATTTCCAAGTTAATACACATAACGGTGTTGGTATTTCCAAGTTTATATATATAGCGGTGTAGATATTTCCATGTTTACACAGCTCGCGGTGTAGATATTTACATCTTTATACTGATGGCAGTGTAGATATTTCCATATTTATACAGATGGCGGTGTACATAGTTCCATGTTTATGGAAATGGCAGTGTAGATATTTCCATGTTTATAGAGATAGTGGTGCAGGTTTCTCCATGTTTATAGAGATAACGGTGTAGATATTTCCATGATTATACGGATGGTTGTGTAGATATTTCCATGTGTATACAGATGACAGTTTAGGTATTTCCATGTTTATACAGATGGCAGTGTAGATATTTCCATGTTTATAAAGATAGCGGTGTAGACATATCCATGTTTATAGAGATCGCGGTGTAGCTATTTCCATGTTCATGCAGATAGAGTTGTAGATCTGTATACGATGAACATATTTCCATGTTTTTAGTGATAGCCATGAAGATATTTCCATGTATATACAGATAGCGGTGTTGACATTTCCATGTTTATAGAGATAGCGGTGTAGATATTTCCATATTTATACAGATAGCAGAGTAGACATTTCCATGTTTATACAGATAGCAGTGTAGATATTTCCATGTTTATACAGATAGCCGTGTAGATATATCCATGTTTATACAGACTGTGGTGTAGATATTTCCATGTTTATATAGATAGCGGTGTAGATATTTCCATGTTTATACAGATAGTGGTGTAGATATTTCCATGTTTACAGAGACAGAGGTGTAGATATTTCCATCTTCACACAGATTGCATTGTACATATTTCCATGTATACAGAGACAGCTGTGTAGGTATTTCCATGTTTACACAGATAGTGTTGTAGATATTTCCATGTTTATAGAGATTGCCGTGTAGATATTTCCAGGTTTATATATATAGCGGTGTAGATATTTCCATGTTTACACAAATAGCGGTGGAGATATTTCCATGTTTTTACAGTTAGCGCTGTAGATATTTGCATGTTTATGCAGATAGCGGTGTAGATATTTCCATGTTTATACAGATAGCGGTGTAGATATTACCAAGTTTATAGAGATAGCCGTTGAGATATTTCCATATTTATATAGATAGCATTGTAGATATTTGAAAGTTTATACACATAGCGGTCTAGATATTTCCATGTTTATACAGATAGCGGTGTAGATATTTCCATGTTTATACAGATTGCGGTGTAGATATTTCCATGTTTATACAGATAGAGGTGGAGATATTTTCAAGTTTATACAGATAGCGGTGGACGTATTTTCATGTTTATAGAGATGGCGGTGTAGATATTTCCAAGTATATACAGATAGCGGTGTAGATATTTCCGAGTTTATAGAGATAGTGGTGCAGGTATTTCCATGTTTATAGAGATAGCGGTGCAGATATTTCCATGTTTATACAGATGGCTGTGTAGATATTTCCATGTGCATACAGGTGGCGATGTAGATATTTCCCTGTTTATACAGATTGGGGTGTAGATATTTCCATGTTTATACAGATGAATGTGCAGATATTTCCATGTTTTTTACAGATGGCGGAGTAAATATTTCCATGTTACACAGATAGCGGTGTGGATATTTCCATGTTTATACAGATAGCGATGTAGATATATCCATGTTTATAGAGATGGCTGTTTAGATATTTCCATGTTTATACAGATTGCAGTGTAGATATTTCCATGTTTATACAGATAGCGGGGTAGATATTTCTATGTTTATACAGATGATTGTGTAGTTATTTCCATGTTTATACATATGGCGGTGGAGATATTTCCATGTTTAGAGAGATAGCCATGAAGATATTTCCATGTTTATACAGACAGCAGTGTAGACATTTCAATGATTATAGAGATAGTGGTGTAGATATTTCCATATTTATACAGATAGCGTTGTAGATATTTCGATGTTTATACAGATAGTGGTGTAGATGTTTCCATGTTTATACAGATAGCGGTGTAGATATGTCCATCTTTATACAGATCGTGGTGTAGATTTTTCCATGTTTATACAGATAGCGGTGTAGATATTTCCATGTTTATACAGATAGAGGTGTCGATATTTCCATATTGACAGAGATAGAGGTGTAGATATTTCCATATTCACACAGATTGCGGTGTAGGTATTTCGATATTCACACAGATTGCGGTGTACATATTTCCATGTTTACACAGACAGCTGTGAAGATATATCCATGTTTACACAGATAGTGTTGTAGATATTTCCACGTTTACAGAGATTGCAGTGTAGATATTTCCATGTTTATAAAGATAGCGGTGTAGATATTTCCATGTTTATACAGATAGCGGTGGAGATATTTCCATGTTTATATAGATAGCCCTGTAGATATTTGCATGTTTACAGAGAAAGCGGTGTAGATATTTCAATTTTCATAGAGATAGCGGTGTAGATATTTCCATATTTATACAGATAGCGGTGTAGGTATTGCCATGTTTATACAGATTGCGGTGTAGATATTTCCATGTTTCTACAGATGGCGGTGTAGATATTTCCTTGTTTATATAGACAGCGGTGTAGATATTTCCATGTATATACAGGTAGCGGTGTAGATATTTCCATGTTTACAGAGACAGCGGTGTAGTTATTTCCATCTTTGCACAAATTGCTGTGTAGGTATTTCCATGTTTACACAGATAGCTGTGTAGATATTTCCAAGTTTACACAGATAGCTCTGTAGATAGTTCCATGTTTACACACATAGCGTGGTAGATATTTCCATGTTTACACATATAGCGGTGTTTGTATTTCCATGTTTATACAGATAGAGGTGTAGATATTTCCATGTTTACACAGCTCGCGGTGTAGATATTTCCATCTTTATACAAACGGCAGTGTAGGTATTTCCATGTTTATACAGATGGCGGTGTAGATATTTCCTCGTCTATAGATATAGTGGTGTAGTTTTTTCCATATTAATACAGATTGTGGTGTAGATATTTCCATCTTTATACAGATGGCGGTGTAGATATTTCCATGTTTATACAGATGGCAGTGAAGATATTTCCACGTTTATACAGATAGTGGCGTAGATATTTCCATATTTATACAGATAGCGGTGTAGATACATCCATGTTTCTGAAGTTGGCGGTGTAGATATTTTCATGTTTATAGAGATGGAGGTGTAGATATTTCCATGTATATAGAGATAGCAGTGTAGATATTTTCATGTTTATAGAGAAAGCGGTGTAGGTTTTTACATTTTTATAGAGATAGTGGTGTAGATATTTCCATGTTTATACAGATAGCGGTGTAGGTATTTCCATGTTTATACAGATCGCGGTGTAGATATTTCCGTGTTTCTACAGATGGCGGTGTAGATATTTCCTTGTTTACACAGACAGCGGTGTAGATATTTCAATGTTTATACAGGTAGTGGTGTAGATATTTCCATGGATATGCAGAAAGCGGTGCAGATATTTCCATGTTTATACAGATGCCTATGCAGATATTTCCATATTTATACAGAGGGCCTTGTAGTTATTTCCATGTTTATACAGATGGCAGTGTAGATATTTCCATGTTCATACACATGACTGTGTAGGTATTTCCATGTTTATTCAGACGGCTTTGTAGATATTTCCATGTTTATAGAGATAGCGGTGCAGATATTTCCATGTTTATACAGATAGCGGTGTAAATATTTCAATGTTTATACAGATCTTGGTGTAGATATTTCCATGTTTATACAGATACCGGTGTAGATATTTCCATGTTACTACAGAACGCAGTGTAGATATATCCATGTTTATAGAAATAGCGGTATAGATATTTCCATGTTTGTAAAGATGGCGGTGTTGATGTTTCCATCTATACACAGATTGCCGTGTAGGTATTTCCATGTGTATACAGATGGCATTGTAGTTATTTCCATGTTTATACAGATGCTGGTGTAGATATTTCCATGTTTATACAGATGACTGTATGGGTATTTCCATGTTTTTACAGATGGCTTTGTAGATATCTCCATGTTTATAGAGATAGCAGTGTAGATATTTCCACGTTTATACAGATGGCGGTGTAGATATTTCCATGTTTATAGAGATAGCGGTGTAGATATTTCCACATATATACAGATAACGGTGTAGATATTTCCATGTTTATACAGATAGCCGTGTAAATATTTCCAAGTTTATACAGATCACGGTGTAGTTATTTCCATGTTTATAGAGATTGCGGTGTAGTTATTTCCAAGTTTATACAGATAGCGGTGTAGATATTTCCATGTTTATACAGATAGCGCTGTAGTTATTTCCATGTTTATATAGATAGCGGTGTAGATATTTCCATGTTGATACAGATAACTTTGTAAGTTTTTCCATGTTTATACAGATGATGGTGTAGATATTTTGATGTTTATAGAGACAGCAGTGGAGATATTTCCATGTTTATAGAGATAGCGGTGTAGATATTTCCATGTTTATACTGATCGCGGTGTAGATATTTACATGTTTATAGAGATGGCGGTGTAGATATTTTCATGTTCATAGAGATAGTGGTGTTGATTTTTCCAGGTTTATAGAGATAGCGGTGTGGATATTTCCATGTTTATACAGATAGAGGTTTAGATATTTCCATGTTTATAGCGATGGCGGTGTAGATATTTCCATGTTTATACAGATAGCGGTGTAGATATTTCAATGTTTATACAGATCCCGGTGTAGATATTTCCATGTTTATACAGACAGCAGTGGAGATATTTCCATGTTTATACACATAGAGGTGGACATATTTCCATGTTTATAGAGACAGCGGTGTAGGTATTTCCATGTTTATACAGATAGCGGTGAAGATATTTCCATGTTTATACAGATACCTATGCAGATATTTCCATATTTATACAGAGGGTACTGTAGATATTTCCATGTTTATACAGATGGCTTTGTAGATATTTCCATGTTTATAGAGATAGCAGTGCAGATATATCCATGTTTATACAGATAGCGGTGTATATATTTCCAGGTTTATACATTACGTGGTGCAGATATTTCCATGTTTATACAGATACCGGTGAAGTTATTTCCATGTTTATACAGACCGCACTGTAGATATTTCCATTTTTATAGAGATAGCAGTGTAGCTATTTCCAAGTTTGTACAGATGTCGGTGTTGATGTTTCCATCTATACACAGACTGCCGTGTAGTTATTTCCATGTGTATACAGATGGCATTGTAGATATTTCCATGTTTATACAGATGGTCGTGTAGATATTTCCATGTTTACACCGATGACTGTATAGGTATTTCCATGTTATACAGATGGCGGTGTAGATATTTCCAGGTTTATAGAGATAGCGGTGTAGATATTTCCATATTTATACAGATAACGTTGTAGAAATTTCCATGTTTATACAGATATCGGTGTAAATATTTCCATGTTTATACAGATCACGGTGCAGTTATTTCCATGTTTATAGAGATAGCGGTGTAGATATTTCCATGTTTATACAGCTCGCAGTGTAGATATTTCCATGTTTATACAGACCACGGTGTAGATATTTCCATGTTTGTACAGAGAGCGGTGCAGATATTTCCATGTTTGAACAGATGGTGGTGTTGATATTTCCATTTATACACAGATGACCGTGTAGATATTTCCATGTTTACACGGATGGCAGCACAGATATTTCTATGGATATTTAGATGGCGGTGTAGATATTTCCATGTATATACAGATAGCGGTGTAGTTATTTCTATGTTTATATACATAGCGGTGTAGATATTTCCATGTATATACACATGGCTGTGTAGATATTACCATGTTTATACAGATGGTGGTGTAGATATTTCCATGTTTATACAGATAACTTTGTAAGTTTTTCCACGTTTATACAGATGACGGTGTAGGTATTTTGATGTTTATAGAGATAGCAGAGGAGATATTTCCATGTTTATAGAGATAGCGGTGTATATATTTCCATGTTTATACTGATCGCGGTGTAGATATTTCCATGTTTATAGAGATGGCGGTGTAGATATATTCATGTTCATAGAGATAGCGGTGATGATTTTTCCAGGTTTATAGAGATAGCGGTGTGGATATTTCCATGTTTACACAGATAGAGGTGTAGATATTTCCATGTTTATAGTGATGGCGGTGTAGATATTTCCATGTTTATACAGATAGCGGTGTAGATATTTCCAAGTTTATACAGATCGCGGTGTAGATATTTCCATGTTTATACAGATAGCGGTGGAGATATTTCCATCTTTATGCAGATGGCGGTATAGATATTTCGAAGTTTATACAGATAGCGGTGTAGATATTTCCGTGTTTATACAGATAGCAGTGCAGTTATTTTAATGTTTATACAGATTGCGGTGTAGATATTTGCAGATTTATGCAGATGGCGCTGTAGTTATTTCCATGTTTATACAGATAGCGGTGTAGACAATTCCACGTATATAGAGATAGCGGTGTAGATATTTCCATATTTATACAGATAGCGGTGTAGATATTTCCATATTTATACACATAGCAATGTAGATATTCCATGTTTATACACATAACGGTGTAGATATTTCCATGTATATACTGATTGCGGTGTAGGTATTTCCTTGTTTATATAGATAGCTGTGTAGATATTTCCATGTTTATACAGATGGCAGTGTACATATTTCCATGTTTATACAGATGGCATTGAAGATATTTCCATGTTTATACAGATGGAGATGTAGATATTTACATGTTTATACAGATGACTGTGTAGATATTTCCATGTTTATACAGATAGCGGTGTAGATATTTCCATATTTACACAGATAGCGGTGGAGTTATTTCCATGTTTATAGAGATAGCGGTGTAGATATTTCCATGTTTATGCAGATGGCAGTGTAGATATTTCCATGTGTATACAGATGGTAGTGTTGATATTTGCATGTTGATACCGATGGAGGTGTAGATATTTCCAAGTTTATACAGATGACTGTGTAGATATTTTCATGTTTTTACAGATGGCAGTGTTGATATTTCCATGTTTATTCAGATTGCGGTGTAGGTATTTTCATGTTTTTAGAGATAGCGGTGTAGACATTTCCATGTTTATACAGATGGCTGTGTAGATATTTACATGTTTATACATATTTCTATGTTTATACAGATGGAGGTGTAGATATTTCCATGTTTATAGAGATAGCGGTGTAGATATTTCCATATTTGCAAAGATTGCGGTGTAGATATTTCCATCGTTACAGAGATAGCGGTGTACATATTTCCATGTTTATACAGATAGCGGTGTTGATATTTCCATGTTTATAGAGATAGCGTTGTAGATATTTCCATCTTTGCACAGATTGCAGTGTAGTTATTTCCATCTTTCCACAGAAAGCGGTGTAGATATTTCCATGTTTACACAGATAGCTGTTTAGATATTTCCATGTTTACACAGATAGCATTGTAGATATTTCCAAGTTTATACAGATAGCGGTGTAGATATTTCTATGTTTATACAGATAGCGGTGCAGGTAATTCCATGTTTATAGAGATAGCGTTGTAGATATTTCCATCTTTGCACAGATTGCAGTCTAGATATTTCCATCTTTCCACAGAGAGCGGTGTAGATATTTCCATGTTTACACAAATAGCGGTGTAGATGTTTCCATGTCTATACAGATAGCGGTGGAGGTATTTCTAGGTTTATACAGATCGTGGTGTAGATATTTCCATGTTTATACAGATATATGTGGGGATATTTCCATGTTTATACAGATAGCGGTTTAGGTATTTCCAGGTTTACAGAGATAGCGGTGTCGATATTTCCATGTTTACACAGATAGCGGTGAAGATATTTCCATGTTAACACAGATAGTTTTGTAGATATTTCCATGTTTATACAGACAGCGGTGTAGGTATTTCCATATTTATAGAGATCGTGTTGTAGATATTTCCATATTTATACAGATAGCAGTGTAGATCTTTCCATGTTTATACAGATAGTGTTGTAGATTTTCCATGATTATACAGATAGCGGTGTAGATATTTCAATGTTTATACAGATAACGGTGATGGTATTTCCATGTTTATACAGATAGTGGTGTAGATATTTCCATGTTTATGCAGCTCGCGTTGTAGATATTTCCATCTTTATACACATGGCAGTGTAGATATTTCCATGTTTATACAGATAGTGGTGCCAATATTTCCATGATTATAGAGATGGCGGTGTAGATAGTTCCATGTTTCTGGAGATAGCGGTGTAGATATTTTCATGTTTATAGACATGGTGGTGTAGATATTTTCATGTTTATAGAAATTTTGGTGAAGATATTTCCATGTTTATAGAGATAGCGATGTAGGCATCTCCATGTTTATAGAGATAGCGGTGTAGATATTTCCATGTTCATACAGAGGGCTGTGTAGATATTTCCATGTGTATGCAGATGGAAGTGTAGATATTTCCATGTGTGTAGAGATGGTGGTGTAAATATTTCCATGTCTATACAGATGACTGTGTAGATATTTGCATGTTTATACAGATGGTGGTGTAGATACTTCCATGTTTATAGAGATAACAGTGTAGATATTTCTATGTTTATGAAGATAGCGGTGTAGGTATTTCCATGTTTATAGAGATAGCGGTGTAGATATTTCCATATTTATACAGATAGCGGTGTAGATATTTCCATCTTTACACAGATGGCGTTGTAGATATTTCCATGTTTATACAGATGGCGGTGTAGTTGTTTCCATGTTTATAGAGATAGCTGTGTAGATATTTCCATGTTTATACAGATAGCGTTGTAGATATTTCCATGTTTATACAGACTGCGGTGTAGATATTTCCATGTTTATACAGACAGCAGTGGAGCTATTTCCATGTTTATACACATAGCGGTGTACATATTTCCATGTTTATAGAGACAGCGGTGTACGTATTTCCATGTTTATACAGATAGCGGTGCAGATATTTCCATGTTTATACAGATGCCTATGCAGATATTTCCATATTTACACAGAGGGCTCTGTAGATATTTCCATGTTTATACAGATGGCAGTGTAGATTTTTCCATGTTCCTACACGTGACTCTGTAGGTATTTCCATGTTTCTACAGATGGCTTTGTAGATTTTTCCATGTTTATAGAGATAGCGGTGTAGATATTAACATGTTTATACAGATAGCGGTGTAAATATTTCCATGTTTATACAGATCGTGGTGTAGATATTTTCATGTTTATACAGATACCGGTGTAGAAATTTCCATGTTTATACAGACCGCAGTGTAGATATTTCCATGTTTATACAGATAGCGGTGTAGATATTTCCATGTTTGTACAGATGGCGGTGTTGATGTTTCCATGTTTATGCAGATAGTGGTATAGATATTTCCATGTTTATACAGATATCAGTGTAGACATTTCCATGTTTATACAGATCGTGGTGTAGATATTTCCATGTTTATACAGATAGCGGTGTAGATATTTCCATGTTTATACAGATAGCGGTGTAGATATTTCCATGTTTATACAGAGAGCGGTGTAGATATTTCCATGTTTATAAAGATAGTGATGTAGATATATCCATGTTTATAGAGTTAGCGGTGGAGATATATCCATGTTTATACATATAGCGATGTAGATATTTCCATGTTTATACAGATAGCGAGGTAGATATTTCCATGTTTATACAGATAGCGGTGGAGATATTTCCATCTTTATGCAGATGGCGGTATAGATATTTTGAAGTTTATACAGATAGCGGTGTAGATATTTCCGTGTTTATACAGATAGCAGTGCAGTTATTTTAATGTTTATGCAGATTGCGGTGTAGATATTTGCAGATTTATACAGATGTCGCTGTAGTTATTTCCATGTTTATACAGATAGCGGTGTAGACAATTCCATGTATATAGAGATAGCGGTGTAGATATTTCCATATTTATACAGATAGCGGTGTAGATATTTCCATATTTATACACATAGCGATGTAGATATTCCATGTTTATACACATAATGGTGTAGATATTTCCATGTATATACTGATAGCGGTGTAGGTATTTCCTTGTTTATATAGATAGCTGTGTAGATATTTCCATGTTTATACAGATGGCAGTGTAGATATTTCCATGTTTATACAGATTGCATTGAAGATATTTCCATGTTTATACAGATGGAGATGTAGGTATTTCCATGTTTATACAGATGACTGTGTAGATATTTCAATGTTTTTACAGATGGCGGTGTAGATATTTCCATGTTTACACAGATAGCGGTGTGGCTATTTCCATGTTTATACAGATAGCGGTGTAGATATTTCCATGTTCATACACATGGCAGTGTAGATATTTCCATGTTTATACAGATGGCATTGTAGATATTTCCATGTTTATACAGATAGCGGTGTAGATATTTCCATATTTTCACAGATAGCGGTGGAGGTATTTCCATGTTTATAGAGATAGCGGTGTAGATATTTCCATGTTTATGCAGATGGCAGTGTAGATATTTCCATGTGTATACAGATGGCAGTGTTGATATTTGCATGTTTATACCGATGGAGGTGAAGATATTTCCAAGTTTATACAGATGACTGTGTAGATATTTTCTTGTTTTTACAGATGGCAGTGTAGATATTTCCAGGTTTATTCAGATTGCGGTGTAGGTATTTCCATGTTTATAGAGATAGCAGTGTAGACATTTCCATGTTTATACAGATGGCTGTGTAGATATTTACATGTTTATACATATTTCTATGTTTATACAGATGGAGGTGTAGATATTTCCATATTTGCAAAGATAGCGGTGTAGGAATTTCCATGTTTATAGAGATAACCGTGTAGATATTTCCATGTTTATACACATGGCACTGTATATAGTTCCATGTGTATACATATGGCAGTGTAGATATTTCCATGATTATAGAGATAGCGGTGTAGATATTTCCATGTTTATACAGATAGCGGTGAAGGTATTTCCATGTTTATAGAGATAGCGTTGTATATATTTCCATCTTTCCACAGATTGTGGGGCAGATATTTCCATCTTTACACAGATAGCGGTGTAGATATTTCCATGTTTACACAGATAGCATTGGGGATATTTCCATGTTTAAACTGATAGCGGTGTAGATAATTCCATGATTATAGATATAGCTGTGTAGATGTTTCAATGTTTATGCAGATAGCGGTGGAGTTATTTCCTAGCTTATACAGATAGCGGTGTAGATATTTCCATGCTTATAGAGATACCGGTGTATATATTTCCATGTTTATAGTGTTAGCGGTGTAAGTATTTCCATGTTTATTCAGATGGTGGTGTAGATATTTCCACGTTTTTACAGATGGCGGTGTAGATATTTCCATGTTTACACAGATAGCAGTGTAGATATTTCCATCTTTATACAGAGATTGGTGTGGATATTACCGTGTTTACACAGATAGCGGTGTAGATATTTAAATCTTTGCACAGATTGCGGTGTAGATATTTCCAACTTTACAAAAATAGCAGTGTAGATATTTCCATCTTTGCACAGATTGCAGTGTAGATATTTCCATCTTTACACAGATAGCTGTGTAGATATTTCCATGTTTACACAGATAGTGTTGTAGGTATTTCCATGTTTATAGAGATTGCGTTGTAGATATTTCCATGTTTATAAAGATAGCGGTGTAGATATTTGCATGTTTATACAGATAGCGGTGGAGATATTTTCATGTTTATACAGATAGCGCTGTAGATGTTTGCACGTTTATACAGATAGCAGTGTAGATATTTCCATGTTTATACAGTCAGCGGTGTATACATTTCCATGTTTATACAGATAGCGGTGTAGATATTTCCATGTTTATACAGATAGCGGTGTAGATGTTTCCATGTTTATACAGATAGCGGTGTAGATATGTCCATGTTTATACAGATCGTGGTGTATATATTTCCATGTTTATACAGATAGCGGTATAGATATTTCCATGTTTATACAGATAGCGGTGTCGATATTTCCATATTTACAGAGATAGAGCTGTAGATATTTCCACATTTGCACAGATTGTGGTGTACATATTTCCACGTTTATACAGATAGCGGTGTAGATATTTCCATGTTTATACAGATCGTGGTGTAGAGGTTTCCATGTTTGTACAATTAGCGGTGTAGATATTTCCATGTTTATACAAGTAGCGGTGTAGATGTTTGCAAGTTTATACAGATCGCGGTGTAGACATTTCCATCTTTCCACAGATGGCAGTGTAGATATTTCTATGTTTATACAGACGGCGGCATAGATATTTCCATGATTATACAGATGGCGGTGTAGATATTTCCATGTTTAGGTAGATCGCGGTTTAGATATTTCCATGTTTATAGAGATGGCGGTGTAGATATTTATATGTTTATAGAGATAGTGGTGTATATATTTCCATGTTTATAGAGATGACAGTGTAGGTATTTCTATGTTTATAGAGATAGTGGTGTAGTTAATTCCATGTTTAAAGAGATGGCGGTGCAGATATTTCCATGTGTATACAGATGGTATTGTAGGTATTTCCTTGTTTATACAGATGGTGGTGTAGATATTTCCATGTTTATTCAGATGACTGTGTAGATATTTCCATGTTTTTACAGATGGCAGTGTAGATATTTCAATGTCTATAGAGATGGCGCTGTAGATATTTCCATGTTTATACAGATAACGGTGAAGATATTTCCATGTTTATACAGACAGCAGTGGAGATATTTCCATGTATATACACATAGCGGTGTACATAATTCCATGTTTATAGAGACATCGGTGTAGGTATTTCCATGTTTATACAGATAGCGGTGCAGGTATTTCCATGTTTATAAAGATGCCTATGCAGATATCTCCATATTTTTACAGAGGGCTGTGTAGATATTTCCATGTTTATACAGATGGTAGTGGAGATATTTCCATGTTCCTCCACATGACTGTGTAGGTATTTCCATGTTTATACAGATGGTTTTGTATATATTTCCATGTCTATAGAGATAGTGGTGCAGATATTTCCATGTTTATACAGATAGCGGTGTAAATATTTCCATGTTTATACAGATCGTGGTGTAGATATTTCCATGTTTATACAGATACTGGTGTAGATATTTCCATGTTTATACAGACCGCAGTGTAGATATTTCCATGTTTTCACAGATAGCATTGTAGATATTTCCATGTTTATACAGATAGCGGTGTAGATATTTCCATGTTTACACACATAGCGTTGTAGATATTTCCATGTTTATACAGATTGCGGTGTAGATATGTCCATGTTTATACAGATAGCGGTGTAGATATTTGCATGTTTATACAGATAGCGGTGGAGATATTTCTATGTGTATAGAGACTGTGGTATAGTTATTTCCATGTTTATACAGATAGCGGTGAAGATATTTCCATGTTTACAGACATAGCGGTGTAGGTATTTCCATCTTTGCACAGATTGCTGTGTAGATATTTCCACTTTTACACAGATAGCTGTGTAGATATTTCCAAGTTTACACAGATAGCTGTGTAGATATTTCCATGTTTACAGAGATAGCGTTGTAGATATTTCCAAGTTTATACAGATAGCGGTGTAGACATTTCCATGTTTATACAGATAGCGGTGTAGATATTTCCATGTTTATACAGATAGCGGTGGAGAAATTTCCCTGTTTATAGAGATAGCGATGTAGATATTTCCATGTTTATACACATAGCGGTGTAGATATTTCCATGTTTATTGAGATAGCACTGTAGATATTTCCATGTTTATACAGATGGCTTTGTAGATATTTCCATGTGTGTACAGATGGCGGTGTAGATATTTCCATGCTTATACAGATGGCGCTGTAGATATTTCCATGTTTATACAGATGGCAGTGTAGATATTTCCATGTTTATACAGATATTGGTGTAGATATTCCCACGTTTACAGAGATAGCATTGTATGTATTGCCAAATTTACACAGATAGCGGTGTAGATATTTCCAAGTTTACACAAATAGCTGTGTAGATATTTCCATGTTTACAGAGATAGCATTGCAGATATTACCATGTTTATACAGATTGCGGTGTAGTTATTTGCATGTTGATACAGATAGCGGTGTAGATATTTCCATGTTTATACAGATAGCGGTGTAGAAATTCCCATGTTTATACAGATCTCTTTGTAGACATTTCTATCTTTCTACAGATGTCAGTGTAGATATTTCCAAGTTTATACAGAAGGCAGTGTAGATATTTCCATGTTTATATAGATATCTGTTTAGATATTTCCATGTTTATGCAGATGTCGGTGTAGATATTTCCATGTTTATAGACATGGCGGTTTAGTTATATCTATGTTTATAGAGATAGTGGAAATATCTCCACGTTTATAGAGATGGTGGTGTAAATATTTTCATGTTTATAGAGATAGCGGTGTAGATATTTCCATGTATTTACATATAACGGTGTTGGTATTTCCATGTTTATACAGACAGCAGTGTAGATATTTCCATGTTTATACAGCTCACGGTGTAGATATTTCCATCTTTATACAAATGGCAGTGTAGATATTTCCATGTTTATGCAGATGGCAGTGAGGATATTTCCATCTTTGTACAGATAGTGGTGTAGATATTTCCATGTTTATACAGATGGCGGTGTAGATACATCCATGTTTCTGAAGATGGCGGTGTAGATATTTTCATGTTCATAGAGATGGAGGTGTAGATATTTCCATCTTTGCACAGATTGCTGTGTAGATATTTCCATGTTTTCGCAGAGAGCTGTGTAGACATTTCCAAGTTTACACAGATAGCTGTGTAGATATTTCCATGTTTACACACATAGCGTGGTAGATATTTCCATGTTTATACAGATTGCAGTGTAGATATGTCCATGGTTATACAGATAGCGGTGTAGATATTTTCATGTTTATAGAGATAGCGGTGGAGATATTTCCATGTTTATAGAGACTGCGGTATTGATATTTCCATGTTTATACAGATAGCGGTGTAGATATTTCCATGTTTACAGAGATAGCGGTGTAGATATTTCCATATTTATACAGATTGCGGTGTAGATATTTCCATGTTTATAGAGATAGCGGTGTAGATATTACCATGTTTATACAGATGGCATGGTAGATATTTCCATGTGTGTACAGATGGCAGTGTAGTTATTTCCATGTTTATACAGATGGCAGTGTAGATATTTCCATGTTTATACAGATAGCGTTTTAATTATTTCCATGTTTACAGAGATAGCGGTATAGATATTTCCATGTTTATACAGATTGCGGTGTAGTTATTTCCATGTTGATACAGATAGTGGTGTAGATATTTCCATGTTAATACAGGTAGCAGTGTAGAAATTCCCATGTTTATACTGATCGCTTTGTAGACATTTCCATCTTTCTACATTGTCAGTGTAGATATTTCCAAGTTTATACAGATGGCAGTGTAGATATTTCCATGTTTATTCAGATGTCTGTGTAGATATTTCCATGTTTATGCAGATGGCGGTGTAGATATTTCCATGTTTATAGGGATGGTGGTGTAGATATTTCTATGTTTATAGAGATAGCGGTGTAAATATTTCCATGATTATAGAGATGGTGGTGTAAGTATTTTCATGTTTATAGACATAGCGGTGTAGATATTTCCATGTTTATACAGATAACGTTGTTGGTATTTCAATGTTTATACAGATAGCGGTGTAGATATTTCCATGTTTATAAAGCTCACGGTATAGATATTTCCATGTTTATACAGATGGCAGTGTAGATATTTCCATGTTTATACAGATAGCGGTGTAGGTATTTACAAGTCTATAGAGGTAGCAGTGTAGGTATTTCCATATTTATACAGATTGCGGTGTAGATATTTCCATCTTTATACAGATGGCGGTGTAGTTATTTCCATGTTTATACACATGGCAGTGAAGATATTTCCAAGTTTATACAGATAATGGTGTAGATATTTCCATGTTTATACAGATGGCAGTGTAGATACATCCATGTTTCTGAAGATGGCGGTGTAGATATTTTCATGTTTATAGAGATGTCGGTGTAGATATTTCCATGTATATAGAGATTGCAGTGTAGATATTTCCATGTTTATAGAGAAAGCGGTGTAGGTATTTCCATGTTTATAGAGATAGCAGTGTGGATATTTCCATATTTATACAGATAGCGGTGTAGATATTTCCATGTTTATACAGATGGCGGTGTAGGTATTTCCTTGTTTATAGAGATAGCGGTGTAGATATTTCCATGTTTATACAGATATCGGTGTAGATATTTCCAGGTTTATGCAGAGAGCGGTGTAGATATTTCCACGTTTTACAGATAGTGGTGTAGATATTTCCATCTTTATACAGATAGCGGTGTGGATATTTCCATGTTTACACAAATAGCCATGTAGATATTTGTATGTTTACACAGATAGAGTTGCAGATATTTCCATGTTTATAAAATAGCGGTGCAGATATTTGCATCTTTATACAGATAGCGGTGTGGGTATATCCATGTTTATACAGATAGCGGTGTGGGTATTTCCATGTTTATACAGATAGCGGTATAGATATTTCCAAGTTTATAGAGATGTCTGTCTAGATATTTCCATGTTTATACTGCTTTCCATGTAGATATTTCCATGTTTATACAGATAGCGGTGTAGATATTTCCATGTTTATACAGATAGCTGTGTAGATATTTCCATGTTTATACAGACAGCAATGTAGATATTTCTATGTTTATAGAGATAGCGGTGTAGAGATTTTCAAGTTCATACAAACAACAGTGCAGATATTTTCATGTTTATGGAGATAGCGGTGTGGATATTTCCATTTTTATAGACATAGCGGTGTAAATATTTCCAAGTTTTTACAGATAGCGATGTAAATATTTCCATGATTATACAGATAGCGGTGTAAATATTTTCATGTTTATAGACATAGCGTTGTAGATATTTCCATGTTTTTAGAGATAGCGGTGTAAGTATTTCCATGTTTATACAGATAGCCGTGTAAATGTTTACACGTTTATAGGGATAGCGGTGTAGATATTCCCACGTTTATACAGATAGCGGTGTAGATATTTCCCCGTTTATAGAGATAGCGGTGTAGATATTTCCACGTTAATACAGATAGCGGTGAAGATATTTCCACGTTTATACAGATTGCGGTGTAGAAATTTCCAAGTTTATACACATAGCGGTGCAGATATTTCCACGTTTAAACACATACCGGTGTAGATATTTCCATGTTTATACAGATAGCGGTGTAGATATTTCCACGTTAGTAGAGATAGCGATGTAGATATTTCCACGTCTATACAGATAGCGGTGTAGGTATTTCCACGTTAATACAGATAACGGTGTAGATATTTCCAGGTTTACAGAGACAGCGGTGTAGATATTTCCATCTTTCTACAGATAGCGGTGTAGATATTTCCATGTTTATAGAGACAGCGGTGTAGATATTTCCATGTTTATACAGATAGCGGTGTAGATATTTCCATGTTTATACAGTCAGTGGTGTAGATATTTCCATGTTTAAACAGATAGCCGTGTATATATTTCCATGTTTATACAGACAGCGGTGTAGATATTTCCATGTTTTACAGATAGTGGTGTAGATATTTCCATGTTTATAGAGATAGCGGTGTAGATATTTCCATGTTTATAGATATAGCTTTGTAAGTATTTCCATGTTTATACAGATAGCGGTGTAGGTATTTCTGCGTTTATAGCGATAGCGGTGTAGATATTTCCATGTTTTTAGAGATAGCGGTGTATATATTTCCACGTTTATAGAGATAGCAGTCTAGATATTTCCATGTTTCTAGAGACAGCGGTGTAGATATTTCCATGTTCATAGAGATAGCGGTGTAGATATTTCCATGTTTATAGAGACAGTGATGTAGATATTTGCGTGTTTATAGAGATAGCATTGTAGATATTTCCATGTTTATAGAGACTGTGGTGTAGATATTTCCATGTTTATAAAGATAGAGGTGTAGGTATTTCCACATTTATACAGATGGCGGTGTAGATATTTCCATCTTTCTACAAATGGCAGTGTCGATATTTCCATTTTTATAGAGATGGCGGTGTAGATATTTCCATGTTTTTATAGATGGCAATGTAGATATTTAATTGTTTATGTAGATGGCGTTGTAGATATCTCCATGTTTAAAGATAAGGCGGTGTATATATTTCCATGTTGATGGAGATAGCGGTGTAGATATTTCCATGTTTATAGACATGACAGTGTAGGTATTTCCAGGTTTATACAGATGACTGTGTAGATATTTCCATGTTAATACAGATAGCGGTGCAGATATTTCCATGTATATGGAGATAGCGGTGTAGATATTTCCATGTTTGTATAGATGGTGGTTTTGATGTTTCCATCTATACACAGATTGCCGTGTATTTATTTCCATGTGTATACAGATGGCATTGTAGATATTTCCATGTTTATGCAGATGGTGGTGAAGGTATTTCCATGTTTATACAGATGACTGTACACGTATTTCCATGTTTTTACAGATGGCATTGTCGATATTTCCATGTTTATAGTGATAGCAGTGTAGATATTTCCATGTATATACAGGTGGCGGTGTAGATATTTCCATGTTTTTAGAGATAGAGGTGTAGATATTTCCATATTTATACAGATAACGGTGTAGATATTTCCATGTTTATACAGATAGCGGTGTAAATATTTTCATGTTTATACAGATCACGGTGTAGTTATTTCCATGTTTATAGAGATAGCGGTGTAGATATTTCCATGTTTATACAGATAGCGGTGTAGATATTTCCATGTTTATACAGATAGCGGTGCAGATATTTCCATGTTTGTACAGATGGCGGTGTTGAGATTTCCATCTATACACAGATGAAGGTGTAGATATTTCCATGTTTATACAGATGGCGGCGCAGATATTTCCATGGATATGTAGATGGAGGTGTAGATATTTCCATGTTTATACAGATAGCGGTGTAGTTATTTCCATGTTTATATATATAGCGGTGTAGATATTTCCATGTATATACACATGGCTGTGTAGATATTTCCATGTTTATACAGATGGCGGTGTAGATATTTCCATGTTTATACAGATAACTTTGTCAGTTTTTCCATGTTTATACAGATGGCGGTGTAGATATTTCGATGTTTATAGAGATAGCATTGGAGATATTTCCATGTTTATACAGATAGCGGTGTAGATATTTCCATGTTTATACTTATCGCGGTGTAGATATTTCCATGTTTATGGAGATGGCGGTGTAAATATTTCCATGTTCATAGAGATAGCGGTGTTGATTTTTCCATGTTTATAGAGATAGCGGTGTGGATATTTCCATGTTTATACAGATCGGGGTGTAGATATTTCCATGTTTATAGCGATGGAGGTGTAGATATTTCCATGTTTGAACAGATCACGGTGTAGATATTTCCATGTTTATAAAGATCACGGTGTAGATATTTCCATGTTTATACAGATCACGGTGTTGATATTACCAAGTTTATAGGGATAGCGGTGTAAATATTTCCACATTTATACAGATAGCGGTGTAGTTATTAGCATGTTTATACAGATAGTGGTGTAGATATTTCCATGTATAAACAGATGTTTGTGTAGATATTTCCATGTTTAAACAGATGGTGGTGTAGATATTTCCTTGTTTATACAAATAGTGGTGTATTTATTTCCATGTTTATACAGATAGCGGTGTAGATATTTCCATGTATATACAGACGGCTGTGTAGATATTTCCATGTTTATACAGATGGCTGCATAGATATATCCATGTTTATACAGATGACTTTGTAGGTATTTCCATGTTTATACAGATGGTGGTGTAGATATTTTCATGTTTATAGAGATAGCTGTGTAGATATTTACATGTTTATACAGATAGCGGTGTAGATATTTCCATGTTTATACAGATCCCGGTGTAGATATTTCCATGTTTATACAGATCGCGGTGTAGATATTTCCATGTTTATACAGATCGCAGTGTAGATATTTCCATGTTTATACAGAGAGCGGTGTAGATATTTCCATGTTTATACAGATAGCGCTGTAGATATTTCCATGTTTATACAGATGTCGGTGTAGATATTTCCCAGTTTATAGAGATGGCGGTGTAGATATTTCCATGTTTATAGAGATAGCGGTGTAGATATATCCATGTTCATAGAGATAGCAGTGAGGATAATTCCATGTTTATACAGATAGCAGTGTAGATATTTCCATTTTTATAGAGATAGCGGTTTAGATATTTCATATTTATACAGATAGCGGTGTAGATATTTCCATGTTTATACAGATTGCGGTGTAGATATTTCCATGTTTATACACATGACTGTGTAGGTATTTCCATGTTTATACAGATGGCTTTGTAGATATTTCCATTTTTATAGAGATAGCGGTTTAGATATTTCATATTTATACAGATAGCGGTGTAGATATTTCCATGTTTATACAGATTGCGGTGTAGATATTTCCATGTTTATACACATGACTGTGTAGGTATTTCCATGTTTATACAGATGACTTTGTAGATATTTCCATGTTTATAGAGATAGTGGTGCAGATATTTCCATGTTTATACAGATAGCGGTGTAAATATTTCCATGTTTATATAGAGCGTGGTGTAGATATTTCCATGTTTATACAGATACCGGTGTAGGTATTTACATGTTTATACAGACCGTGGTGTAGGTATTTCCATGTTTATAGAGATAGCGGTGTAGATATTTCCATGTTTGTACATATGGCGCTGTTGATGTTTCCATCTATACACAGATTGCAGTGTACGTATTTCCATGTGTGTACAGATGGCATTGTAGATATTTCCATGTTTATACAGATGGTGGTGTAAATATTTCCATGTTTATACAGATGACTGTATAGGTATTTCTATGTTTTTACAGATGGTATTGTAGATATTTCCATGTTTATAGAGATAGCAGTTTAGATATTTCCATGTTTATACAGATGGCGGTGTAGATATTTACATGTTTATAGAGATAGCGGTGTAGATATTTCCATATTTATGCAGATAACGTTGTAGATATTTCCATGTTTATACAGATAGCAGTGTAAATATTTCCATGTTTATACAGATCACTGTGTAGATATTTCCATGTTTATAGAGATAGCGGTGTAGATATTTCCATGTTTATACCGATAGTGGTGTAGATATTTCCATGTTTATACAGACCGCGGTGTAGTTATTTCCATGTTTATATAGATAGCGGTGTAGATATTTCCATGTATATACGCATGGCTGTGTAGATATTTCCATGTTTATACAGATGGCGGTATAGATATTTCCATGTTTATACAGATAACTTTGTATGTATTTCCATGTTTATACAGATGGCGGTGTAGATATTTCGATGTTTTTAGAGATAGCAGTGGAGATATTTCCATGTTCATACAGATAGCGGTGTAGATATTTCCATGTTTATACTGATCGCGGTGTAGCTATTTCCATGTTTATTGATATGGCGGTGTAGATATTTCCATGTTCATAGAGATAGCGGTGTTGATTTTTCCATGTTTATAGAGATAGCTGTGTGGATATTTCCATGTTTATACAGATACGGGTGTAGATATTTCCATGTTTATAGAGGTGGCGGTGTAGATATTTCCATGTTTATACAGATCGCGGTGTTGATATTACCATGTTTATAGGGATAGCGGTGCAAGTATTTCCACATTTATACAGATAGCAGTGTAGTTATTAGCATTTTTGTACAGATAGCGGTGTAGATATTTCCATTTATAAACAGATGTCTGTGTATATATTTCCATGTTTAAACAGATGGCGGTGTAGATATTTCCTTGTTTATACAAATAGCGGTATAGATATTTCCATGTTTATACAGCTCACGGTGTAGATATTTCCATCTTTATACAGATGGCAGTGTAGATATTTCCATGTTTATACAGATAGCGGTGTAGATATTTCCATGTCTATAGAGATAGCGGTGTAGTTATTTCCATATTTATACAGATTGCGGTGTAGATATTTCCATGTTATACAGATGGCGGTGTAGAGATTTCCATGTTTATACAGATGGCAGTGAAGATATTTCCATATTTATACAGATAGTGGTGTAGATATTTCCATGTTTATACAGACGGCGGTGTAGATACATCCATGTTTCTGAAGATGGCGGTGTAGATATTTTCATGTTTATAGAGATGGAGGTGTAGATATTTCTATGTATATAGAGATAGCAGTGTAGATATTTTCATGTTTATAGAGAAAGTAGTGTAGGTATTTCCATATTTATACAGATGGCAGTGTAGATATTTCCATGTTTATACAGATATCGGTGTAGATATTTCCATGTTTACAGAGATAGCGGTTTAGGTATTTCTATCTTTGCACAGATTTCGGTGTAGGTATTGCCAAACTAACAGAGATAGCGGTGTAGATATTTCCAAGTTTACACAGATAGCTGTGTAGATATTTCCATGTTTACAGAGATAGCATTGTAGATATTTCCATGTTTATGCAGATTGCGGTGTCGTTATTTCCATGTTGATACAGATAGCGGTGTAGATATTTCCATGTTTATACAAGTAGCGGTGTAGAAATTCCCAGGTTTATACAGATCGCTTTGTAGACATTTCCATCTTTCTACATATGACAGTGTAGATATTTCCAAGTTTATACAGATGGCAGTGTAGATATTTCCATGTTTATACAGATGTCTGTGTAGATATTTCCATGTTTATGCAGATGGCGGTGTAGATATTTCCATGTTTATAGAGATGGCGGTGTACTTATTTCTATGTTTATAGAGATAGCGTTGTAAATATCTCCAAGTTTGTAGAGATGGTGGTGTAACTATTTTCACGTTTATAGAGATAGAGCTGTAGATATTTCCATGTTTGTACTGATAACGGTGTTGGTATTTCCATGTTTATACAGATAGCGGTGTAGATATTTCCATGTTTATACAGCTCGCAGTGTAGATATTTCCATCTTTATACAGTTGGCAGTGTAGATATTTCCATGTTTATACAGATAGCGGTGTAGATATTTCCTAGTCTATAGAGATAGCGGTGTAGTTATTTCCATCTTTATACAGATTGTGGTGTAGATATTTCCATCTTTATACAGATGGCGGTGTAGATATTTCCATGTTTGTACAGATGGCAGTGAACATATTTCCATGTTTATACAGATAGTGGTGTAGATATTTCCATGTTTATACAGATAGCGGTGTAGATACATCCATGTTTCTGAAGATGGCGGTGTAGATATTTTCATGTTTATAGAGATGGAGGTGTAGATATTTCCATGAATATAGAGATGGCAGTGTAGATATTTTCATGTTTATAGAGAAAGCGGTGTAGGTATTTCCATGTTTATACAATAAGCGGTTTAGATATTTCCATATTTATACAGATAGCGGTGTAGGTATTTCCATGTTTATATAGATTGCGGTGTAGATATTTCCATGTTTCTACAGATGGCGGTGTAGATATTTCCTTGTTTATACAGACAGCGGTGAAGATATTTCCATGTTTACAGGTAGCGGTGTAGATATTTCCATGTTTACAGAGATAGCGGTGTAGATATTTCCATCTTTGCTCAGATTGCCGTGTAGATATTTCCTTGTTTACGCAGTTAGCTGTGTAGATATTTCCAAGTTTACACAGATAGCTGTGTAGATATTTCCATGTATAAACAGATATCTGTGTAGATATTTCCATGTTTAAACAAATGGTGGTGTAGATATTTCTTTGTTTATACAAATAGCGGTGTATTTATTTCCATGTTTATACAGATAGCGGTGTAGCTATTTCCATGAATATACAGACGGCTGTGTAGATATTTCCGTGTTTATACAGATGGCTGCTTAGATATTTCCATGTTTATACAGATGACTTTGAAGGTATTTCCATGTTTATACAGATTGCGGTGTAGATATTTCCATGTTTATAGAGATAGCTGTGTAGATATTTCCATGTTTATACAGATAGCTGTGTAGATATTTCCATGTTTATACAGATCGCGGTGTAGATATTTCCATGTTTATACAAATCGCGGTGTAGATATTTCCATGTTCCTACACATGACTGTGTTGGTATGTCCATGTTTATACAGATGGCTTTGTTGATATTTCCATGTTTATAGAGATAGCGGTGTAGATATTTCCATGTTTATACAGATAGCGGTGTAAATATTTCCATGTTTATACAGATCGTGGTGTAGATATTTCCATGTTTATACAGATACCGGTGTAGAAATTTCCATGTTTATACAGACCGCAGTGTAGATATTTCCATGTTTATACAGATAGAGGTGTAGATATTTCCATGTTTGTACAGATGACGGTGTTGATGTTTCCACCTATACTCAGATTTCCGTGTAGGTATTTCCATGTGTATACAGATGGCATTGTAGATATTTCCAGGTTTATACAGATGGTGGTGTAGATATTTCCATGTTTATACAGATGACTGTATAGGTATTTCCATGTCTTTACAGATGGTATTGTAGATATTTCCATGTTTATAGAGATAGCAGTGTAGATATTTCCATGTTTATACAGATGGCGGTGTAGATATTTACATGTTTATAGAGATAGCGGTGTAGATATTTCCATATATATACAGATAACGGTGTAGATATTTCCATGTTTATACAGATAGCAGTGTAGATATTTCCATGTTTATACAGATCACGGTGTAGATATTTCCATGTTTATAGAGATAGCGGTGTAGATATTTCCATGTTTATACAGATAGCAGTGTAGATATTTCCATGTTTATACAGACCGCGGTGAAGATATTTCCATGTTTATACAGATGGCGGTGTTGATATTTCCATCTATACACAGATGACCGTGTAGTTATTTCCATGTTTATACAGATAGCGGTGTATTTATTTCCATGTTTATATAGATAGCGGTGTAGATATTTCCATGTATATACGCATGGCTGTGTAGATATTTCCATGTTTATACAGATGGCGGTGTAGACATTTCCATGTTTATACCGATATCTTTGTAAGTATTTCCATGTTTATACAGATGGTGGTGTAGATATTTCGATGTTTATAGAGATAGCAGTGGAGATATTTCCATGTTTATAGAGATAGCGGTGTAGATATTTAGACGTTTATACTGATCGCGGTGTAGATATTTCCATGTTTATAGAGATGGTGGTGTAGATATTTCCATGTTCATAGAGATAGCGGTGTTGATTTTTCCATGTTTATACAGATGGCGGTGTAGATATTTCGATGTTTATAGAGATAGTAGTGGAGATATTTCCATGTTTATAGAGATAGCGGTGTAGATATTTCCACGTTTATACTGATCGCGGTCTAGATATTTCCATGTTTATAGAGATGGCGGTGTAGATATTTCCATGTTCATATAGATAGCGTTGTTGATTTTTCCATGTTTATAGAGATAGCGGTGTGGATATTTCCATCTTTATACAGATAGGGGTGTAGATATTTCCATGTTTATAGAGATGGCGGTGTAGATATTTCCATGTTTATAGAGATCACGGTGTTGATATTTCCATGTTTATACAGATCGCGACGTAGATATTTCCATGTTTATACAGATCATGGTGTAGATATTTCCATGTTTACACAGATCGCGGTGTTGATATTACCATGTTTATAGGGATAGCGGTGCAAATATTTCCACATTTATACAGATAGCGGTGTAGTTATTAGCATGTTTATACAGATTGTGGTGTAGATATTTCCATGTGTATACAGATGTCTGTGTATACATTTCCATGTTTAAACAGATGGCGGTGTAGATATTTCCTTGTTTATACAAATAGCGGTGTAGTTATTTCCATGTTTATACAGATCGCGGTGTAGATATTTCCTTGTTTATACAAATAGCGGTGTAGTTCTTTCAATGTTTATACAGATAGCGGTGTAGATATTTCCTTGTTTATACAAATAGCGGTGTAGATATTTCCATGTTTATACAGATCACAGTGTAGGTATTTCCTTGTTTATACAAATAGCGGTGTAGTTATTTCCATGTTTATACAGAGAGCGGTGTAGATATTTCCATGTATATACAGATGGCTGTGTAGATATTTCCTTGTTTATACAAATAGCGGTGTAGTTATTTCCATGTTTATACAGATAGCTGTGTAGATATTTCCATGTATATACAGATGGCTGTGTAGATATTTCCATGTTTATATAGATGGCTGTATACATATTTCCGTTTTAAACAGATGACTTTTTAGATATTTCCATGTTTATATAGATGGCGGTGTAGATATTTCCATGTTTATAGAGATAGCTGTGTAGATATTTCCATGTTTATACAGATAGCGGTGTAGATATTTCCATGTTTATACAGATCGCGGTGTAGATATTTGCATGTTTATGCAGATCGCGGTGTAGATATTTGCATGTTTATGCAGATCGCGGTGTAGATATTTCCATGTATATACAGATAGTGGTGTAGATATTTCCATGTTTTCACAGATATTGGTGTAGATATTTCCATGTTTACACAGATTGTGGTGTAGGTATTTCCATCTTTCTAGAGATGGCATTGTAGATATTTCCATGTTTATACAGATGGCGGTGTAATTATTTCCATGTTTATATAGATGGTGGTGTAGATATTTCCATGTTTATACAGATAGCGGTGTAGATATTTCCATGTTTATACAGATAGCAATGTAGATATTTCCATTTTTATAGAGACCGCGGTTTTCATATTTCCATGTTTATACAGATTGCAGTGTAGATATTTCCATGTTTATACAGATAGCGGTGTAGATATTTCCACGTTTATACAGATGGCGGTGTAGATATTTCCATCTTTCTACAAATGGCAGTGTCGATATTTCCATGTTTATAGAGATGGCGGTGTAGATATTTCCATGTTTATACAGATGGCAATGTAGATATTTACTTGTTTATGTAGATGGCGTTGTAGATATCTCCATGTTTAAAGATAAGGCGGTGTATATATTTCCATGTTGATGGAGATAGCGGTGTAGATATTTCCATATTTATAGAGATAGCGGTGTAATTATTTCCATGTTTATAGAGATAGCGGTGTAGATATTTCCATATTTCTACAGATGACTGTGTAGATATTTCCATGTTTGTACAGATGGCAGTGTACATATTTCCATGTTTATAGAGATAACAGTGTAGATATTTTCATGTTTATACAGATTGCGGTGGAGTTATGTCCATGTTTATACAGATAGCAATGGAGATATTTCCACGTTAATACACATAGCGGTGTAGATATTTCCATGTTTATACAGATAGCGGTGTAGATATTTCCATGTTTATACAGATGGCTGTGCCGATATTTCCATGTTAATACAGAGTTCTCCGTAGATATTTCCATGTTTATATAGATGACAGTGTAGATATTTCCAGGTTTATACAGATGACTGTGTAGATATTTCCATGTTAATACAGATAGCGGTGTAGATATTTCCATGTTTATTGAGATAGCGGTGTAGATATTTCCATGTTTATAGAGACGGCGGTGTAAATAGTTCCATATTTATACAGATAGCGTTGTAAATGTTTACACATTTACAGAGATAGCGGTGTTGATATTTCCACGTTTACAGAGATTTTATGAAAAGTTATTTTATGAAGACCAAACAAGTCATTGGGGTACCTACCTTATGTCCTTTTTTACATTGAGAGTTTTAAAAATACCCCTACCCTAACCAAAACCCTGACTTATAGAGCCAGGAAAGGCCATGCAATACAGGATTCTTGGGCTTGTGTGCCTGATAACAAAAAACTTATCACAGAAGACTGCAAAAAACACAATCTTGCACAAAGCCCATTGCAACTTTGCACACAACAATGCTTTTGAAGGATATTTGCCCAACAACTGCCTGTCCAACCTGGGCCTGGCATCACCTTTGTTATTGATCTTTGTAGCCAAGGATAGTCATTTCCAAATGATCATATAATCTTCCTCATTTTTTCTTTTGTCTTCCTTTACCTCCGTGAATATGCATATAGTTTACTCTGGCTTGCCTGTTTCTATTGCAAGGCTCTGTTTCCAAACGAATATCTTTTTCTTGTGGAGAGACTCTCTCTGTTTGTTGTTTAGGTTGATAAGAGAAATGTGAACATTTGAGAGCTCAGGTAAAAGGCCTTAGTCTACAGTGAAACTTTTTGCACCCTTAGATGCTTACTTCCACTACAACTTGCAGGTGGGCCTTGAAAAGTTCTTGGAATAAGTTTGAGCTTTGGTCTTCTCCGATTCATTTAGCATAGATTCTCAAAATGTGGTCCCTGGACCCACAGCATCAGCATCACCTGGAGATTGTTAGAAATGCAAATCATCGGGCCTCATTCCAGACCCTCAGCTGGAAAGTCTAGGGGCATGGCCAGACCCTCTGTAGCTGAACAAGCCATCCAGGTGGTTTTGATGCAGCTAAAGTTTTGGAACAACTAATGTAGCCCCATTTGGAAAACTTGCCTCTACAGGCCTCCCTAGCTGGTAAGCTGCTAGCATTTTTTGTTTGTTTGTTTCTTTGTTTTGATACAGGGTCTTGCTCTGTTGACCAGACGGTGACCTCCTGGGTTCAAGCGAGGACTCAGCCTCCTGAGTAGCCGGGACTACAGGTATGTGCCACCACCATGCCCAACTACTTTTTGTATTTTTTTTTTGTAGGGATGGGGTTTTAGCCCAGGCTAGTCTCAAACTCCTGGACTCAAGCAATCTGCCCACTTTGGCCTCACGAAGTGCTGGGATTATAGGCATGGGCCACCACTCCTGGCCCAAAGTTCATATTTTAACTACTAACCTAAATTATTTTAAAAACAAAATTCTCCTTGGACTCAAACCAGGTCAGAGTGACATGATCATGTGCCTGTTTTGTGCAGGGTGAAGTGAGATTATTATCTAGGAAATAGCTGAAATGTCCTGAGGGGGACAAAGAGGAGCTGTGTTTTCAGCCAAATATCAGAACCAGGGCCACTGCCTGCCGCTGAACCCCAGCGGGGACCCCTACTTTGTGTTTATCTGTGGTGGCTACGCTTGCCCACCTGGGTGGGAACCCCGAGAATGACTCCAGACTTTTCCAGGGACTGCATGCCAGGGTATTTTTACAATTTATGTGTAGACTTTGTTCGGGTGGAAAAGTTATTTTATGAAGACGAAACAAGCAATTGGGGTACCTACCTTATGGCATTTTTTACATTGAGAGTGTTAAAAATACCCCTCCCCTAACCAAAACCCTGACAAATAGAGCCAGGGAAGGCCATGCAATAAAGGATTCTTGGGCTTGTATGCCTAATAACAAAAACTTATCACAGAAGACTGCAAAAAACACAATCTTGCACAAAGCCCATTGCAACTTTGCACACAACAATGCTTCTGAAGGATATTTGCCCAACAACTGCCTGTCCAACCTGGGCCTGGCATCACCTTTGTTATTGATCTTTGTAGCCAAGGATAATCATTTCCAAATGATCATATAATCTTCCTCATTTTTTCTTTTGTCTTCCTTTACCTCCGTGAATATGCATATAGTTTACTCTGGCTTGCCTGTTTCTATTGCAAGGCTCTGTTTCCAAACGAATATCTTTTTCTTGTGGAGAGCCTCTCTCTGTTTGTTATTTAGGTTGATAAGAGAAATGTGAACATTTGAGAGCTCAGGTAAAAGGCCTTAGTCTACAGTGAAACTTTTTTGCACCCTTAGATGCTTACTTCCACTACAACTTGCAGGTGGGCCTTGAAAAGTTCTTGGAATAAGTTTGAGCTTTGGTCTTCTCCGATTCATTTAGCATAGATTCTCAAAATGTGGTCCCTGGACCCACAGCATCAGCATCACCTGGAGATTGTTAGAAATGCAAATCATCGGGCCTCATTCCAGACCCTCAGCTGGAAAGTCTAGGGGCATGGCCAGACCCTCTGTAGCTGAACAAGCCATCCAGGTGGTTTTGATGCAGCTAAAGTTCTGGAACAACTAATGTAGCCCCATTTGGAAAACTTGGCTCTACAGGCCTCCCTAGCTGGTAAGCTGCTACCATTTTTTGTTTGCTTGTTTGTTTGTTTTGATACAGGGTCTTGCTCTGTTGACCAGACCGTGACCTCCTGGGTTGAAGTGAGGACTCAGCCTCCTGAGTAGCCGGGACTACAGGTATGTGCCACCACCATGCCCAACTACTTTTTGTATTTTTTTTTTTGTAGGGATGGGGTTTTAGCCCAGGCTAATCTCAAACTCCTGGACTCAAGCAATCTGCCCACTTTGGCCTCACGAACTGCTGGGATTATAGGCATGAGCCACTGTGCCCGGCCCTGCCAGCTTTGTATAAGCTGAGGAGTTTTTAAAAATACCTAGACTCAGGGCAAACCCCAGACACTTAAGTCAGATTCTCTGGGAGGTGAAGCCCAGGCACTGGTATTTTTAAAGTCTCTACAGATGGTTCTAATGTGCTGCTAAGTTAGAGAACCGCTGATCTAGACCAGGCCTTTTCAAACTTAATGTGCACGTGAATTACCTGGACCTTGTTAAAATGCAGATTCAGTCTGCATAGGCCTGGGGTGGAGCCTGAGCATCTGCATTTTTAACAAGTCTCTAGAGGATGCTGCTGCATCTGGGCTGCTAACTACACTTGGAGATAGGAGGTTCTGGAGAGCAGAGGAAAGAGCATGAACCATAACCTAGGGGCTGGTAGTCCTGACTTCCGAGCCAAGGTTTGCCTTTATGTGGCTGGCAACTTGCTTGGACTCCTACCTCAATTCTTTGGGCCCAAGGTTTGTCCTGCCTCAGAAGGATGTCAAGAAAATTGAGTGAGTAATGCAGAATTGTTTCTTAAAGTGTGTGCAGATGCTCCATGAATTTAGAGAGTATGTGGATGCACATTAGTAAATTTTAATAGTTGTGACCATCTTGTTATGAGTACTTAGAACAAGTAATAATGGCTTTTGATGTATAGTAGTAAGAAAGCTTCCTTTTAAAAGGCGTGTATTTAAGTTTCAAAAGTGGGTCTATTTAAAAATATATGAAATAAATAATAGTAGAGGTAATTGACAGATCAAAATTAGGAAGGCAGGATGAGAATGACTCAAGTTTGGGAAATGCTGAGAAAGCAGATGCCCAAGGGCTATGAAAACTTAAAAAAAATAGGTAGCACTTGATTTTGATTGGCTGAATGAGATGATGTGTTTGATTATTTATGGGGTTGGCATTTGGCAACATGCACTGGGTGGCTGGGATCACTGTTTATTAAAAAATATTTGAGTCTCCACTTTGCACTAGATACTCTTTTAGTCTCTTGGAAAAGGGATTGGGGGGCAGGCAGGATAAAAACAAATCATTTATGCCCACAAGAAAATTGCAGGAAGATAAAAGTCATGAAAGAAACTCTATGCTTCTAATTTAATATTTTTTATAGATTATGAGAAAAAAGTTTTGCTCACTATCAGCTAGGAAAGCTGTCTTAGCACAACCATTCATTCTTGCACAAATCAAAATCAAGACGAGCCAGATTTAATTTAATATTTTTTCACAGATTATGAGAAAAAAGTTCTAATTTAATTTTTTTATAGATTATGAGAAAAAAGTTTCGCTCTCTATCAGCTAGGAAAGCTATCTTAGCACAACCATTCATTCTTGCACAAATCAAAATCAAGATGAGCCAGAAGGCTCCATTCTGACAGCTTCTAATGGAGAAGCTACATTTACTGGACATGGGGAAAGTTGCTGGGCTCTTAGGACTGTGCATTTCTTGAACTAGATAAATGGTCTTGGTGTAGCATAATACGAAAACTTCTTGTCGCAGCCTGTAAGGACAGAACTCAATCAGCCTGAAAAGGAAGTCAGTGACTCCGACTCAACACAGGAATGTTCTGTGATTCCTAAAGAAGGATGTAGGAGTGTGGCACAATTCAACCACAGTCTGTGGCCCTGTGCCTCTGCCTTGACATGAGTGGGATTTCCCAGCTGGTCATTTTCTTCTTATCTAAGACATTGGGAACAAATTACTTGACCTCCTCTGGGCTTCAGTACTCCCACTCATCAAATTAGAGGACTGGGCAGTCGCTAGGCTCTCTTTAGGCATCATAGTTTAGTTTCTGTGATTTTAAATTTGAGAAGGGGTGTCTAAGGGAGAATACATAGGGGAGGGGGAAAGGCTTATTAAAAGTGTAGTTAGACACTGAATTTTTAAGAATTGCATTTTGTAATAATACCTTTACCTAATCAGGACTGACAATCTTACCTGATGACAGCACATGGAGGAATGGCTGCATTCAAAAATAAAAATGAAATAAAACAAGACCTTATTTGAACTTAGCAATAATGCTTATTCTTCTTTTTGATTTGAGGAGGTTATAGCTGTTGTAAATGCTTGAATTGGGTCTGCCCAGGCAAAACGGAGTCAAGAGTCCATGTCGGATGAATTTTAACAATGTAGACAATAGAAAGGGTTGCTTAAACTGCCCCTCTTTTACCAAAACACATTTACAAATGAAAGAACAACACTTCCATTTTTTAAAAACATTTTTTGAGATGAAGTCTTGCTTTGTCACCCAGAGTGGAGTGCAGTGGTGCGATCTTGGCTCACTGCAAACTTTGCCTCCCGGGTTCAAGTGATTCTCCTGCCTCATCCTCCCGAGTAGCTGGGACTACAGGCGCCCACCACCATTCCTAGCTAATTTTTGTATTTTTAGTAGAGACAGGGTTTCACCATGTTGGCCAGGCTGGTCTCGAACTCCTGACCCCAGGTGATCTGCCGACCTCGGCCTCTGAAAGTGCTGGGATTACAGGCGTGAGCCAACAGGCGTGGCCAAAAAATTTCCATTTTTAATTGCAGGGTCTGGGGAATTAAAATGCATCCGTAATTTCTTGCATCTCTCCGCTCGGGCTTGCATGAATGCAGAGGGATGGGGAGGACTTCTTGAGGCAAGCATCCCCCTCTTGTCGCCTGCCATCTGGAGAGAGAGGGCTGTGATTTATCTCACTTTAATCAGGAAGGACCCGATGGGTGGATGGAGAGGTCTGACGGCTTTGTTGCTCCATGTGGGAAAGAAACGGACAGAGTAAATTTGTGTATGATCCCTAAGGAGAAAGCGTCTTTGTGCTCTATTTCATTTTGACCTGGAGCCCCTGAAAGCAAGCTAGTTACAAGTTGAAATAGGCCATTTCTAAAGTGTGATTTTGTTTGTGTATGAGCCTTGATTACAAAGGGGAAAAAAACCCGCTTAATTTACATACACCACATGTAGCGCAGGATCCCCTGGGCTGTCTTTTCAGGTATCAGGAAACTTTGATGAAAGTCGCTTGCCTCATCTAGGACTCATTTGATATTGTTTAGCAGAGCCTGGTATTAACATTTCCTTCCAACTGTTTACTGGAATATGTGTGCTCCCTTCAAGTGATGCATACTAGGTGCACAGGCTTCCTGCCACTGTCATCCTAATCTTTCCATGCAGACAGGAGCAGAGGGGAGAGCGCTGAGCCAGGCCCCAGCTTGCTTTTCTTTCCTGACACAGCCCGGCTCCGCTGCACTTCTCAGCTCTTGCTCTAGGTGGTGCTGTTTGACCATTTTCTTCATGTGACCCTCCACTCGGTAATATAAATTCATTCGGAGGATGACCTGATATCAAAAAAAAATTCCTTTTGATTAGTAGAATCAACTTGTTCCTTCACACGATACTCTTCCCACTGAGACACATGGAGACAATTCTGACTCCAGGTTTGCAACCTTGAGATTTCTCTCAGATGCAATAAAAAAAACAAAAAAGCATTTTGAGTGGCACAGTGATGCCTAGTGCATGATCATGTTTGTCTGCTCAAACATTAAAGGGAAACTTGTGGGTTTGAGGATGCCCAGCAGCACGACAGCTGCCAATGTAAATGAGCCGTATAGAGAGAGAGGGGGCGGGAGGGGACTACAAACTTCAGAATATGAGCTGTTCGTTTATAAGTTAAAAAAAAAAAAAGTCAAAAGGGAGCCCAGGATGGTGCAAGAAAGAGGAGAAAGGAAGATTTTCCTTGCAGCTAATCAGGAGAGTTCATAAGGGCTGATTACATGAGTGGAAGCCTTAAGTTCTTTTTTTTTAAAAATGTGAAAATTTGCATGTATGTGTGTATGTATGTATGTATGTATGTATGTATAGCTTCGTGTATTACCATTATTATTGCAATCAGCAAATGGATTTACTTCCTTTATCTCATGGGCTCCTTCCCACTCACTTCTGGCAGCACATTTTCCTTTCTCCTTCATCCCAGAACATCAAAGAACAGATGCGCTTCCTAACCCTGGCTCCAGGGGACTTTATACATTGTAAACAGTGCACCTCTAACGTGGTTCACCGCTTAGAGAACGTGTGTCCCATTTTAAAACTGTGACTCCTTTATATTTTGCAGTGCTTATTTTAATAAGAGACATTGGACTTGTGACTTATTTTTCATGGAGGAGTGAGCTTAATGGTTGAAAGTAATCGATAAACTTGTTTTTCCTCTGATGCCATCAGCCAAGATCCTATGGCAATAGTAAGAGGATGACACTGGGCTGGCACCCCCTCCATAACATATTTGGACCATGTTTTCCCCCAGAATGCACATGCAATAGCTTTGGTTTGGTAAGAGAGAGATGGTGTACTTGGTTTCCTTCTGTCACACTTTTGGTGAAATGAATTAGACTTTTAAATCAGGAAATTCAGCGAGATGAGTTAGATTTTTACACAAGAGCAGTGGAGGACTTCCAGCTGGTTGGGGGAATGATACAGAAATATCTTGCTAAATCAGGGTCTGGTGGAATGCTGCTCCCCTGGCAGGCTCCTCTTCACAGGGAGCAATCTGTGGGTTGCTTATAGAACAGAGCGAGCAGGAGGCATAGCATGGTCTTGCTCATGGGAAGACCCGGTGTTCAGATGTTTGTCATTAGGAACTGGGTGTGGGCTTTTTCAAGTTAAACTGAAGCAGCAGTTCTATTAGGAAGAGGCTCCCAGATCAGCATCTTCTGTTTCTGGATACTCTCCCTTTGAAAAGCCAGATTTCAGCAAAAAGCTTTGCTAATGGTGAAATTGCACAACTGAAACCCTATGGGAGCAATGGGAAAGATGGAGAAAGAGGTGGTTATATCATGTAGTTCAACAGTTTATTTAGAGGCTGTTGACGTTAGAATAACAAGCCAAGACAAACAAAAATACTCATTTTGGATGAAAATATTGTCTTTTCATGTTGTTATAGATAGCTGAGTCCTAAGACTTCTACAGAAACACATTTTCCTAATGAGTGGCTGATTTTTCTGGTTGTGCAAGTAATGTCCAAATTATTGTACAAATTTTTGGCTCAGGAGCAAACATTGTATTGCATATTGAGCTAATCACTTGCCCTTTCTAAGGTAAGCCCTTACCTCTGCTTTCCCTTCATCTTGTCATTTCTGTTTGTTGGGTACAGGTTTCCTGTTGGTTCTTTCTGTTGGCTCTGATGTAACATGAATGAAGTTCTTAACATCCTTTCAGACATAAACACAACTTAGCTCATTGTTTCTGAGTTCATATAGAGGTTTTCTTGCCCCTGAGACTTTCGTGTCAGACAGCTGGATGTTGCTGTGTTCAAGGCTCTATATGTTGATTTTGTATCCTACAACTTTACTGATTTCACCTATCAGTTCAGTTCTAACAGTTTTCAAATTTTATTTATTTGTTTTTGTTTTTTAAATATTGTATGTTTCATTTTAGAGTCAGGGGGGTAGATGTACAGGTTTCTTAAACAGGTATATTGCATGGTGCTGAGGTTTGGGCTTCTAATGATCCCACCACCCAAGCAGTGAGCATACTAATCGATAGGTAGTTTTTCAACCCTTGCTCCCACCATCCTTCCCTCCCACCTTTGGAGTCCCCCAGTGTCTATTGTTCCCTTCTTTGTGTTGAGTTCTAACCTTTTTTTAGTGAAGTTTGTAGGGTTTTCTATATATAACAAGCTCATGCCATCAGTAGAGACAGTTTCACTTCTTCCTTTCCTATTAGGATGCCTTTTATTTCTTTCTTTTGCCTAATTACCCTGAGAAGTGGTGTCTGTGGGCATCCTTGTCTTGTTCCTGATGGTAGAGGAAAAGTTTCAACTTTTCACCATTGATTATGGTGTTAGCTATGGGTTTGTCATATATGGCCTTTATTTTGTTGGGATACAGTCCCTCAATACGTGATCTGTTGGGTGTTTTTTTTTCACCATGAAAGGGTTTCGAATTTTGTCAAAAGCTTTTTCTATATCTATTGTGATGGCCATATAGTTTCTATCCTTTATTTTTCTAATATGGTATATTATATGTATTGATTTGCTTATGTTGAACCATGACATGATCATGGTGAATGATTCTTTCAATGTGCTATTGAATTTGGTTTGCTAGGATTTTGTTGAGGATTTTTGCATCTATGTAGATCAAGGATATTGGCCTGTCATTTTCCTTTCTTGTAGTGTTCTTGGAATCAGGGTAATGCTGGCCCTGTAAGATGAGTTTGGAAGTATTCCCTCCACTTCAGCTTTTTGGAAGAGTTTGAGAAGGACTGGTATTAGTTCTTCTTAAAATATTTGGTAGAATTAATCTGGGAAGCCATCTGGTTTTGGGTTTTTCATTGATAGGAGACATTTTCTTACTGATTCAACCTCCTTGCTTGCTATTAGTCTGTTCAGATTTTTAAATTTCTTCATGAGTCAATCTTGGTAGGTTTTATGTGTCTGGGAATTTATCCATTTCTTCTAGATGATCCAATTAGTTAGTGTGTAATTATACCTAGCAGTTTCTTAGGATCCTTTGTATTTCTGTGATATTGGCTATGATGTTTCATCTTTCATTTCTGATTTTGTGCTATATTGAAAACACGAGGCATAGCAGGTAGGGGGCACTGATCAGGACTTGGGGTATAAACTGGCAGATGTTAAGGTGGGTGATTCTGGTTAACTCAGAAACTCCGAAGTCCTGTGTGGAAGAATTAACTGCCTGTACTCACCTAGTAATGTATATCCTTGGTCAAAAAAGATCCAGCTGAGAATGTTGGATGAAGGGACCAAATCAATATTCATCATTATATTGAAAACAAGTCAGATTGGCTGTGGTCTTTTGACAGCAGGTCAGTGGCTAAGTCTATTTGAACAAAGTTAGGGCAGGTTCAAGGGAGAATCCTGAGATCGGTATTCTTTGTTCCATACAAACTTGCCTTTCAGTTTCTTCTCCCCATGCCTCCAGGATGTCCCTGCACAGCCCGTAGGGCCCCCTCCTTCAGTACCTTGCCTTACGAAGGGGAGAAAATGAGTTTTCCAACGTTAGCATATATTTAGCCTTCCAAAATTTTCTATTTCTATTTTAGGGGAGCTCTAGGAAAACAGCAGATTACTCTAAATCCCCAGGTAAAAATCTGAAATGGTGGAATTTCATATGACCAGGAGACATATTTTGGGGCAAGTGGGCTTTTCACAATCACTTGGACATGAAGGCATCTGCTTCTTCTATGCCTAAAATAGTCCTTCAATGTAGTAGTTTAATTCCTCTTCCTCTTTTTCAAATTTCAAGACAATACATGTAGTGACTGAACAATTTGGATCCAAGTTTCACTATTTAACTGCCAGTGTGACCTTGGGCGAGTCACTTAATCTTTTCAAGGCTCAATTTCATCATGGAAAGTAGAAGTACAAACAATCCCTGACTTAGAATATTTTGACTTATGATTTTTCAACTTTAAGATAGTTTGAAAGCAATACACATTCAGCAGAAGCTGTACTTTGAGTACTCATACAACCATTCTGTTTTCCACTTTCAGTACAGTATTCATTATATTACATGAGATATTCAAAGCCCACTTTATTATAAAATGGGCTTTCTGTTAGATGATTTTGCCTAACTGTAGGTTAATGTGAGTGTTTAAGGTAGGCCGAGCTAAGCTATGATGTTTAGTAGGTTAAGTGTATTAAATGCATTTTCAGCTTACAATATTTTCATAAGTTTATTGGAATATAACCCCATTGTAAATTGAGGGGTATTTGTAATAATGATATCTGTTCAAGGAGACTTTGTGAGCCTCTCATAGGAAAATGCATACACAGATGCATATAAATATATAATCTTTCTTTTCCATACATATGATATTCTTTAAGGATATTCAAAAATCTGGAAACAGTTGCCTCCAGGGAGATAAATGGTAGTGGGTTGGGAAACTTTTAACTGTATACGCTTTTGTACCTTTTGCATTTTGAATCAGATGAATGTATAATCTACATAAAATATTAAGATTAAAACATCACCGAATAACTTATCAGGAGTTTGGTGAACATAAGGGAAGGCCGCCTATGGTGGCTGTATTTTATTCAGTGTTGGTCACTGTTGGGCACTTCATAGAGCTTATTTCATTTCATCCTCACAAGCGCCGTAGGAGGAAGGGGCCCCAGAGGGATTCATGGTTAGAATAGCAGAGTAGGAGCATTTGGCAGCTATATTCTGTGTAGGTGATAACTTTAAAGATATTTTTGTTATAAAATGTTTCAAACATACAAAAAATATAGAGAAGCAGTTTTCTATAGTTATTAAATATTCTTTTTTTTAATTATACTTTAAGTTTTAGGGTACACGTGCACATTGTGCAGGTTAGTTACATATGTATACATGTGCCATGCTGGTGCACTGCACCCACTAACTCGTCATCTAGCATTAGTTATATCTCCCAATGCTATCCCTCCCCACTCCCCCGTCCCCACCACAGTCCCCATAGTGTGATATTCCCCTTCCTGTGTCCATGTGATCTCATTGTTCAATTCCCACCTATGAGTGAGAATATGTGGTGTTTGGTTTTTTGTTCTTGCGATAGTTTACTGAGAATGATGGTTTCCAATTTCATCCATGTCCCTACAAAGGACATGAACTCACCATTTTTATGGCTGCATAGTATTCCATGGTGTATATGTGCCACATTTTTATTCTTAATGGGTAGCCACAGAAATTATCATCCAAAGTGGGATATTCTTGAGAGAAAAAGGAGGTTCTATTTATAATTATGGTGGGATAACAAACTTAAGATGAACAGCTCTGGACAAACTGGGTTGTATGGTCCCTGGAAAACAAGGATTACTGTAAATGTGAGTCCCGCCTTGTGCTTCTCTCTGTCCCACCAAGAAAATATGATCTTGATACAGATGTTCATTGTGTCAAGGCAACCATGGCAACCATGATCTAGATACACTGTTCAAGTTTTATGCTGATCCTACCTATATATGTCTCAGGAACTTTCCAGAGTTTCCTTTGAGTGCTTCTAAATTTTGCATAAATGGTATGTTGTCCCTTGTCTCTCTTTAAAACCAGTAAGCCATTTTCCCTTCTTTTCCTGGAAAATTAAAGGAACAAAGACCAGGAAATAACAATGTATTAGCTAAGGTTCTGTTGATTGAAAGCAACAGAACCTAATTCTGGCTAGCTTAAACCATGCTAGGATTTAATGAAGAATACTGCAGAATCTTAGATATCTTATGACTGGGAAAGAGGAGGTTCAGGCAGTTCCTGGGATGTCAGCAACAGGTAGCTGTCAATTAACTGCCCGCACACCACCCACTGCTGCCGTCATCAATATAGCACACCACGATGGCTCCCAGCCTCTGTACGTCTGGGTTCCGGTATTCAAATTCTAGAGACAGCAAGAGAAATCCCATTGAGTCAGGGATCCTTCCCTGGGTCACACTCCATGCATATGGTCAGAAATGCAGGATTATGTAGTAAAGACACAGCTAAAGAGGACCCACTTCACTGTTTTGGGACCATTTGCAGGGGAAGCAAAATTGTGAGCTACTCACTTAAAGAGGTGATAACCATAAGTTTGCAGGAAAAAAAAAATTGGAGAAGAGAAGGATAACACTATCCTACGGTTTCTTCTGAAAATGGACGAAGGGAACAGCATTTCCATTTGGAAATTCTCTCCTGGCATTTCAATATTTATGGATTCTGAATTCTGAGAAAAATCAGTTGAGAAATTAGGAAAATGGGAAGGAACATTCTAATTTTCCTGTGAAAATTACAGCTTAATAGTCAGTATAGAGAACTTACTGGCTTGAAGAAATGCACTGACTTCAAGTCAAGCAAGATGAGGAAGCACTGACATGTGGAGATGAAAGTTAAGGTGAACAGGACAGGAGCAGTAAAGGAGCCTCAGTCAGACTTTCTTGTATCTGTTGCTGTGTTACAAGTGTGTGTTCATGGCCTTGTCCACTGCTAACAGTGAACCATTTCTGCAAATAAATATTAATGTGTTCCTAGGCATAGTATATGTTTTACAAATCCTATGAGAGGTTTTCTAAGAAATGCCAAGTTTTAGAAACAAAATATACCCTTAAATCGGCAATTTTGACAGTTGCTTCTTTCTAGTGCTATTCATCTTGCCAGGAGATCAGAATGTTATGTTATTTAAATGGTATTGGAGGGGATGATTGATGCCTTGTATAACAATGTCATGTAAACAACGATTAAAGCATTAAGTATTTGTGGTGTTACCTTTCAATCTTTAAAGGACTTTTCTTTAGCATTTATTTTGTGAAAACATTCATTTCTTTTTAATGTTTTCTCTATTAATGCTATTGGATTTTATAAATCTTGATACAATATGTTGGCTCATAATAATAATAAATCATCATTTGTTATCATATCTCTTTAAAACAGAAGACTACTAAAACTTTTCATATAATCCTGTTACAGAAAAAAACGACTATTTGCTTGTTATTATAGTCATTTATTATTTTTCAAAAACTTGTAAGTGAAGTGTCATGAAAATCATATGAATTTGGGAATTCCCAAGCATTCTCAGAAATTCTATTTCCTTGTTCCCAAATCCCAATGATTAATATCTGCCAGGAGTCGGAAAACAGTGAAAGGAAGTAACATCCTATGTTGGATACCTGGTAGGGTTAGTGAAGAAACGTTATTGCTGAGCTCTGTGTTACGCTCACGAATGATGCCATTGAGGAAGTCACGCTTGTTGAAAGGAACGCAGATACACAAAGAGTTTTGCTGCTGTCTGTTGGATAAGAACCCCCTGGTCGATTTCAGCTCCTACTGCAAGTTACAGAAATCAATCCAATGATAAATGAAAAGTGCCCAGTGTGCTGGGAAATAACTTATTTTTTGGCTTCAGAGGAAATTTTAGAAACAGTGCCAAGTGAAACGTAAAAACAAACTACGAAGACGTTCATGAATTTCCCTCTGAAGCTGACAGCCGTATTTTAGCAGATGGAACTCCTACTATTAGCCCAACTCTTGGGTTGAAACAGTGTGTCCAGGAAACCCTATGTTAAAATGCAATGTGTTGGGGATATTGTTCCTCTATTTGCTTGAGTTAATTTTCAAATTAGTGTACTCTTGCTTAGCTGTGCTCTGAGGGAATGAACAAAAGATTGGTAAACTCTGATGGAGAACACTGGTCAGGCAGGGCACATAGAATCCCTGGGGATGGTGGTTCCTGGCAAATGGGGGAGGAGGCCCTGAGCCAGGCTTGGGCTGGGCTGGAGGAACATGAAGATGGGATCTACTCACAACCCCCAAAACTGAGGGGTCCCGGTAACATATTATTTCACCCTCAGCCATGCAAATTCATTATTTTTATGGATAAAATAGTTTTAAAAAACTAATTTACATTGAAATGTTAAAATATTTATATAGAGATTAGAAATATTTATATAGAGATTATTGGGAATCCCCTCCTAAAGCCAAACATAAAAACTACCAAAAAAAAAAATAATTCTGTGTAGGCTAAGATTGCAAATGACTGATGGAATGTCATTTAAATTAAACATGGAAAATATATTTCCTCTTTAATAAAGATCTAAATTCTATTCTTTTTAGGAGCCTTCAGAAATGAAATTCAACTATTAAAAAAAGTATAGAGAAGCCTTTAGAAAAGAAACTTTTCTTTTTCTGTATTATATATTAAAGAACTTTGATGAGAATAGTTCTAAAGTGTTTAATAATCGATTCCACTGATGTTTCTAGGTATTGTGGGGAACACCTAGAAATTAAATCTTCATCTTTGGCAGATCAGAGGCCTATTATTTTTAGGTAAAACAATTAAAATCTGCTTTTAATAAATCACAAATTTTGCAAGTTAGCCATTAATAGTAAGTGCTTTTTAAAGTTTGGCCCAATACATGAAAAAGCCAGAAAAACATACCTGCATTAGTTTTGCCCATCACCTTCTTATGCTGGCCTCAGGAGATTTATTAACAGCATTCAATATTTTAGGTAGGCTGGATGTGGTGGCTCATGCATGTAATCCCAGCACTTTGGGAGGCTGAGGTGGGAGGATGGCTTGAGACCAGGGGTTCAAGACCAGCCTGGTCAACCTAGTGAGCCCCTCGGTCTCTCTGAAAAGAAAAAAAATTTAGGTATCCTGTGGCTACCTCCAAAAACAAACTCCAGAGGAACTGAATTTTCTTTTTTATTTCATGTGTTGGGATAATGGCTTCTTTTGCAGTTACTTACGAAGAATTTAAGGGTCAGTAAAAATATTTTTTCATCCTTAAAAACATGAATTCTCTAATTTGTGTGTGATATAATGCTAGATATTGTGCCAAAAGTGTTACATAGACATAATCCATGCCCATTTTCAAAGATAATACTAATATAGAGAATAAGAATCATTATTATTGTAGTAATTATTATTTTAGTAATAGTAGTAATAATCAAAACAATTACATCAAACACTTATTAAACCCTTATTATGTGATAGGTACTGTGTAAGCAATTTCCACATATTAGCTCCTTAAATGTGATCACTAACCCCATGAGGTAGGTAGCATTATGTCCATTTTATAGATGCAGAAACTGAGCTTTGAAGAGGGAAAGCAACTTGCCCAAGGCCATGCAGGCAGTCATTGATAAGGGTGGGGAGCGAGAAGTTGAAGTCTGAGATGTAAGTTCACAGACACGAGTACACAAACACGTACAAGATACTCGTATGACATGTGGGGTTGTTTGAAATATGTAATTGACTTTCCCCAGCACAAGAAAGTGTTTGGACAGATTTCAAAGGGATCTAACACTTCCTCAGAGGACTGCCCTACGACATTTTTCCGTGTGCTTTTCTGCCTCTTGTCCTATACTTTTGGCATTTCTTCTGCTCTTAGAGGCAATGAGTCAACAGCATATTTTTAGCACCTCCTGTGTGCATAGAAGTGGCCCCTGACTCAATGGGAGTGTATAACTACCATGGGCCAAATCAGTGTGCTTTCCTGTTAGCCAGGGGATTATAGAAGAACACGCTCCCCTGATTCCAACAGAACTTGCTGCCACTCTGATGTCTTCATTGTAAGGCCTCTAAATGAATGTTCAAGAAATTCATGTTAAAGGCACGTGTCATATGTGTAACTTGTAAACATTTGTGTACTTGTCTCTGTGTCCTTACACCTCAGGCTTCAACTCTTGTTTTTACCTTTATCAATGACTACCTGTGTGCTGTGTGGCTTTGGACCAATTGCTCACCCCCTCTAAAGCTCAGTTTCTGCATCTGTAAAATGGATATAATGCCATATATACATAGATATAGATATACATACACCAATATATATACACACATATATATGTGTGTATATACATATATATATAATATACAAACTGACATATATAGTTATATAAATATTTCAGTTTAAGTTTCAAAAATCACTGGAGGGTATTTTTATAATACCCTTCAGCAATTTTACCTGCTGCCTTTGCACATTCTGGTGAATTTCTAAATGGAAGTCTGATAGAGATTAATCTTTTAATACATCATAAATAAAAAAGAAAATCACAGAATGATGTAGCTGGAGAGGACCTTGGTGATCTAGTGTTTCATGAAAGATTAATGTCCTTGATCTGTTTGTAAGTGTTTTGGAAAAATCTTCCATGGTCAAATAAAACTTGGCAATGTTGGATTAAAGTTTAATAGGTTTTTTTTTCCTGCAGAACTTCATAGTCTTTAATATGCTAATATGTTTTGTGAATCTACAAGGAATGAAGTGTTTCAATGCTTATTTTACCCAGATTCTCATTTTGGGACAGGCTGGTCAAGCTGAGTCAGATAGTATATTCTCTAGATGGAGATGATGGCTGATGCCTTTTTGAGAGCAAGAGAGTCCCCAGGGGAAGCAAGGGTATATCAGTTGCTCCATTTTATGCCAAGGATCCTCAGTCTTTAGAGGCTCAGAGAAGGCTGAAAGGCTACTCTAGGCTATCAGTGCTACCATTCATTGTGACCCATGCTACAGAGAAGCTTTGAGCTCAGTGCAAAGGAGTGACCAGCCCTTGAGAATCAGGAAAATTTATTTATTCCTGACCTAGTCCACTGAGGACATACAAGGAATGGGGCAGGGGAGTGTCACCAGCTATGGTTACAAGCTAGTCTGATTCTCTTTCATTAAGAAAACTGGTCCCTGTGAGTTTAGATTGGGAAGCACCAGGTTAAAAAATTTTTAGGCCAGGAGTGGTGGCCACTGTACTCCAGCCTGGGTGACAGAGTGAGAATCTGTCTTAAAAAAAAAAAAAAAGTTAAGTGATGTCTTCTGTTGAGGACCTCTCAGAACTTTTAATATGAAAGTGTGCATTGTGAAGAATGGGAGTAGAGTGTACAGGAGTTTTAAAAGCTACTTGGTCATGAAACTCTTGCTTTGTGCAGGATTCGAGGGGCACTAACATTCTGAGGAAAATATTTTGGGAAACATTGATCTAATCCAAACTTCTCATTTTACCAGCAAACAACTGTGGGGCCCTCTAAGTTTCCTTTCTCCATCACTGTGACAAATTCATTGGAATTAATTCAATCAAACCTGGGGTCAGCTTTGAAGAGATTTATTTAGCAGGTAAATCTGTTTTGTACATTTTGAGGGAGTTCTGAGTTTCCATAGTCAAAAACCACAGATCAATTTAACCAACCTTTATGGAGTATCACCTATGGCCCAAAGACCCTTTAGCTACAGTGATGGTCTACAAAAATATAAACTGTAATTCTTGCAATACAGGAGATTAGTAATAATGGTAAATATAATGATGATGACACCATGAATAGCTAACATTTATTGAATGCCTTTCTATTAGTCAGGCACTTTACTAAGTATTTTAATCCTCCCAACAATTTATGAGGTAGGGATTATAATAATTCCCATCTTATAGTGAGGACACTGAGGTTAGGAAATTATCCTAGCCTAAATGTTAAGTATAAGCATGAATAGAAAGGTGTTATTAGCCTATAAGACATTCCTTTATGAGTGATACAAAGTCCTATGTAAATTCAGAGAAGAGAAAAGTGGTTTTAGAAATCCTTGATCAGTGAGTGTGAAGCATGTGGTGGCCCGGTTACTGTTTGGTTGCCCATCTGTCCTCCCTCTGGGATCAGCACCCCCTTACTTTGGAAGAATTGTTTTCCTTTTCACTGTAAGGTTCTTTCTGGCTATGCGATGGGGCACATTGCCTCAAACTAGCCCTGTTCCAGTCTTTGAGAACCTTGAAATTGGAACCAAGGGAAGAGGATTGCCTCTTGAATGGTAATTCTCTAAAATCTAGTCTGAGGTGCTGGTGCCTAATCCCTGGGTCTGTGGAAGGAGCTGGGCTGTGAGAGGGGAGAATGATGTTGATGTCAAGAGAGAGGCAGGTGCTAGGAGCAGAGAAATGGAGGCCTGGAGGGTTTCTGGGCTTCTCTGAGGCTTAGGGTTTGGATCATTGTCTTCGTTACTGGAACAAAGGATTTACCATACCTGCTCTTCTGGGAATGAAACTGTCCTGCTTTGCAAAATAAAGTGTCATTAGAAAGAGATCTTAAAAACCCCACACCATAGACAGGTGCACAGATCCGTAGAAGTGTTAAAGTTCTGTCTGTTGGATGCTAAGCCAAGACTCTTAAGTATGTTCTAAAGAGAAACTGGTGTGTGTAGGCTGTGCACTCCCAGGGAGATAAAAAGTTAGGAACTTTATGGGTTGGGCTTGGTGGCTCCCACCTGTAATCCCAGCACTGTGTGAGGCTAAAGTAGGCAGATTGATTGAGCTGAGGAGTTCGAGACCAGCCTAGGCAACATGGTGAAACCCCATGTCTACAAAAACTACAAAAATTAGCTGGGCGTGGTGGCATGTACCTGTAGGCGGGAGGATCGCTTGAGCCCAAGAGGGAGAGGGTGCAGTGAGCCATGATTGTGCCACTGCACTCCACCTGGGTGACAGGAATTTTATGGGGAATGGGATCTTGGAGACTGAGTAGAGACTAGAGGAAAAAAAAAAAAAAACTACCTCCCCAACTGGCCACACTATTCTTTTAAAAAATGTTAATTGACAAATTAAAATTGTATGTATTTACGGAGGTATAATGTGATGTTATGATATATGTATACATTGTAGAATAATTAAATCCAGAGAATTAATAGATTCATCACCTCAAAACCTATCTTTTTTGTGGTGAGAACATTTGAAATTTATTGTCTTAGCAATTTTGAAATACACAATACTTCATTGTTAACTACAGTCACCATGCTGTGCTGTAGATCTCAACAAAATGTATTCTTCCTGTCTCAACTAAAACATTGTACTCTTTGACAACATTTCCCCATTCCTCTCACCCCCTCCAAAAACACCCATTCTTTATGTTGAAGAGAATGGCTAAAAAGTCCCAGCAGGTTTCAACTGACGGCTTCAGTGGTTGTCCCATCACACTTCAATGTTATTAATAGAAAGGGGAGGGGCAATACATAATTTGGACAGGTGGAAAGTACCACGGTAACCACTTTCCTGACTTCACAGAAAAAGTCCTCTTGTTTTCATCTGTAAAATGGGAACTGCGTGAATACCATTCTTCTTTTCTTCAGCCTCCAAAGAAAAAACAGATGCAAAGCCTTTTATCAATTGCAAAACAGTATACAATGTGTGTTATTACTCACAGTTGTCTTACTGTGACCAAACACTTTATAAGCCTGTGGCAAGTCAGCCTTACTCTCAGGAAGTGGACAATATTTGGGGAAGGAGAAGCAGCAGGATCTTTCAGGACAGTAGCCTTGGTGGGTCCAAAAATTCCTTGAGCGAAATGGGAGACAAAACTTTCTTCCTGCTTTGGGGTTTATCCTGTTAGTCTTTTCTCTCTTCACTCCTATTTTCTATGGAGAATTTCCTGGTTTTGGAGTTTGGGTGCGTTTTATGGAGAGGAGGCAGAACATCTTTAGCTCCAGCAGAATGAAAGGATACATGCAAAGGAACCTAGCACAGTATGTGGTACCCAGTTCCCCTTTAACTTGGCTTTATTCATTCACTCCTGGTAGGGCATTAATAAGGGATTTAGCCCCCTCCTATTGAAAACGATTAATTCAGGGAAGAGTTCAGGCAGTGTGGACAGATACAGTGTAGGCCAAGCCTGTTTCTAAGGCAGGAGCTGGGTAGGGAGGGTGAGAAGGGCGAGAAGAATAGGGAAATATGTGTCGTCTGTGTTGCTGCTGTTGCAACCACCACAACAAACAAACAAGTGAAAAAAAAAAAAAAAGAATTGTCCATACCGGCAAGTGTGCTGTTTTGGAGGAGGCTGGGGAAAGTGTGGATGGCTCGAGTGGGTCCTGTTGGATTGAAGTCTGACAGTGGTGATTCCCTTCAACAAATGGTCGGGGTGGGAGGGTACACACACACACACACACACACACACACACACACACACACACACACATGCAGCGCCCAGCCTCCGATTTCAGCGCTGGCAGGAGATAACCATTCTTAGCTCGCCTTTCCAGGGTTATTTTTGGCTGAGGCTGTTCGCTGATGGCAAAAGGTTTCAGCCCCCTCCCAAATCCCTCCCCGTGCTTGTTCTAAAGAGAAACTGGTGAGTGTAGGCTGCGCACTCCCAGGGAGACAGGGAGACGGGCCTGGCGCCGGAGAGGAACCTGGACTCTGCCCAAAGTCTCGCCGCCCGCCGGCTGTTTTCTGGCGGAGGGTGTGCCCCGGAGGGCGGCGATCGCGCGTGAAGGCTGGGGCCAGGCGCGGGTGCAGGCGTCACCGGGGTCGGGCTAGCAGGCCCTGGAATCAGGCTTTTGGGACACCCCGAAAGTGAGTCCAACTTGTGGAGAAACTGAGGACACCTCGGGCGGTCTGGCAGCGGAGAAGGTGGGCGGGAGAAAACTTTACAGGAAGGCAGAAGCAATCTCCGCCGAGGGAGTCAGCGAGCAGCCGCACGGAGAGGAGGGGCGGGCAGTCCCCAGGCGGGCGGGTGCAGGGCGCAGGGTGCCCACCTGCCGGAGAGGGGGCCTGGGCGCGAGGCGGAGTCCTGGTGCGCGGCCAGGTGGGCGGAGGCCCCCGGCAGGCTGCAGATTGCCTCCGGCCCCGGAAGCCTCAGCAGGACCGGCCAGGAGGCACCACGGAGGGGAGCCCCATCGCGGTGCTGACAGTGCCCACCGCGCCCTACGAGGACTGGTGGCCGGCCGGCGGCGGGGGTCTGCGGCGACCTACCGGCCTCTTCGAGGGCCAGCGCAACTACCTGCCCAAATTCATCCAGAGCGTGCTATCGTCCATCGACCTGCACGACCGCCGGGGCTGCACCACGGTGGTGGGCAGCGACGGCAGGTACTTTAGCAGGACGGCCATCGAGATCATGGGGCAGATGGCTGCGGCCAACGGGGTGAGTGTCCGGATGCCCCTCGCTTCCCGCCGCGCTGCCGCCATGCCCTCTCCTAGCCCTTGTCCCCCTGCTGCCTCCGGGCCCAGCTGGGAGGCCCCTGCCCGGCCCAGGCTTTGCTTCCTCACTCCCGCGTCCTCACCCTCCAGCGCCCCACTCCCGCCACGCTCGCAGCCTCCCCGGCGCACCCCGGACACTGGGTTCTATTAGTACCCACCGCCCCCAAAAGCCTTGAGGGGTGTCCGTCGTTCCTGGAGCCACTCCGGGTGCCCTGGACTCTTCTCCGACTCTGCACACATCCCGCACCTGCTCATTTTTCTTTCGGACATTCTCTTACCCGGCCCTGTAGATTCCAAGGCAGCTCCCAGTTTTCCATATTGTTCCCAATGCGTTCACTGCCCACAGTCCCCACACAAACTTCTTTCCCAGGCTCACAACATAGTCCCTCTTCACCGTGCACTTTTTGCAATAATCTGCCAGTCCCCTAAGTCTTAGCTCTGCCTATTTAACAGTAGTGGTGTCTCAGAACACACACACACACACACACACACACACACACACACGATCCCTGACATATTTGGCAAGAGTAGGTCCTGAAGGTTTTTAATATTTTGGTTCTTTAACCCAGTGGAATTACTGAATGATTTATTTAATTAGGGTAGGGATGGAGTGGATCCATTTGTTTGATGCTAAACAGCCTGAGCTCGCAGTTCCCAGGGGGCATATCTCTAAATGGTCTGAAATGAGATTTGCAGTGGTTTTCTTAATGCAATTCCCAACTTCTCTCCAAATGCCTTTTGACATTTGACAACATTTCATGCCTCTTCCCCTTTCGCTTTTCATCCTTGTTTTCTCTCCCTTCTCCCACGACCTCGGTAGTCTTCTGCAATCCAGATTCTCAGACTTCGGGTTTTTCTCCCTCTGCCCCTTTCCTCTCTGTCCTATAACTAGAAGTACCTTTTGGCATAGACCCGTATCCCAGTTTCCTCTTTCCCAGGTCCAGCAGCATCTCAAGGACATCTACAAGAGGGATAACTAACTTCAGGGGTCTCTGAATGATATGTGGGAAACATCGTCTAAAAAGGTAATTTTATCCTTATTCATGCAACCAGACCCACACTCATAGAACTTGTCTTTAAGGGGAGTGTCTTGCAGATGTATAAATGAGTGTTAACATCTTTAAAAGCAAAACTGAACATTTCCCTGGCATTTGTATTCCCTCCTTCCTTCCCAACCCTTTCCTTTTCATTTTCTCATTTATTATTAAAAACATTTTTAAAGGATCTCCATGCTTCATATTTATCTACTATAATTCCTCCTTCTCGGTGTTGCAGGGATAGGGAAAGAGGATTTTTTAAAAAACACAATAAAAAGCAATTGGGAGAAACAGGGCCAGTGGTGTTGGGGTGGGTAGTGGAATTGTGATTTTTGACTCCAGTAGACAATGATGCTGGATATATGGGGTTTGATTTCTCTCTGGCTCCTCACTTGAGATTGATGAAGTTTGGCTAGAATCAGGGAGTTGAAGAGAGGTTGACAAATGGTCTTTCACTCTTCTCTGACAGGCTGTTCCTGTGGAGTGATGGAGAATAATGAGCCTTGGGAGAGCTATGGGAGCTCTCATACTCCTTCCTGAGCAAATTTTTTAGGGAGTGAGAGAAACATGGCCTGTCCAATACTTGTTGTGGGTCAGGATATTTTTGAAGCTACGGTTGTTGATTTGCATGGGAAAATTATTATTTCTTGTCCCACTTTACCATAAGGGCTCCTCAGCTTCTTACTTCAATGGGTCTTCCATGACAAACACACTTTATTAACTCTAAGAGTGGAATTTATTTTAACAGATAATTAGCATAGGTCAATATATGCTTAAAATAGAGTCAAATTAAACGCACTAGCTGTTATAAAGGACAGCTGACAAAATCCACATAGAAGCATCGACTCTTAAATAATCTGAAAGTACTACTTCTAAGAGGGGCGGGCATGGGTGAAGGGAATGGTGGACATGTTTCAGAATTTCAAACGCCAACTTTAACCAATCGTTTCCTCATTTTGTTCACCTTCTTGGGGGCTTAAGCTAAAGTGAAGTGAATAGCCATAAGGCTGGCTTCAGGAGAAAGGTGGTCTAAAAGAACTGGATAATTATAAGCAAAATTGGTCTCGAATGATTGAAAATTGATGAGAATGTGCTTGTCTCCTGATTTGGCATCCTGAGTTAGACTCAGGAATACTGAACATGGATCCCAAAGGCTTTGGTCTTTTTTGATATCTTATTGGATAATCATAAGCAGGCTAGAAAAATAGGAAACTAGAATTTTTTCTCTTTGAACTGACAAATCTGACCAGTGGGCTGCATTCTCTATATCTGAAAAATCTTGGTTTTGATTGAAAAAGTTATTTTACAAAGCAATTTTCTTTTTTTAAATTAAATTTCATTTTTTTATGACACAGGGTCTCACTTTGTTGCCCAGGCTGGAGTGCAATGGTACAGTCTTGGCTCACTGTAGCCTTGACCTCCCCAGATTCAGGTGATCTTCCCACCTCAGCCTCCTGAGTAGCTGGGGCTATAGGTGCACGCCACTACGCACAGCTGATTTTTGTGTTTTTACTACTCATAGGGTTTCTCTGTGTTGCCCAGTCTAGTCTCAAACTCCTGATCTCAAGAGATCTGCCTGCCTTGGCCTCCTAAAGTGTCATGAACCACCATGCCCAGCCTACAAAGCAATGTTCTAGGAAAAACTACAGTTACTCTTTGATTATGTAATTGCTGGAGAAGAAAAGCATGGCATTTCTAAAATGATGAACTATATTACTTATATTTTAATATCTCATAAAGTTTGAAATAGACATTTCAAACATAAACATGTATAAAAATTTTTATAAATTATAAAATCAAAAACATTTTACAATTATTTCATTATAAAATTATTATAGAATCAAAAACATTATAAATTTAAACAACTTTTTAAAAAATTTATTTTGGGATTTCCCATGGAGTGATGGAGAATAATGAGCCTTGGGAGAGCTATGGCAGCTCTCATACTCCTTCCTGGGCCAACTTTTTTAGGAAATGGGAGAAATATACCCTGTTCAATGTTTATTGTGGGTCAGGATATTTTTGAAGCTATAGTTGTTGATTTGCTTCAAACTTTAAAAAAATTATTATAAAATTATGGGATGTAAAAAAATTTATTATAAAACTTTGAAATTTTCAAACTTTCAGAAAAGCAGAGAGATGAGATTAATGGCACTCACAGGCAAGCATAGAACATAGATTGTAAACATTTTGCTATATTTGTGTCATGACTATTTTTTGCTTGTGTTTGAAAGTAAATTAAAGAAAATGATATTTTACCCCTAAATTCTTTAGTACAGATTTCTAAAAAAATAAGAACATTTTCCTGTAGTTACAAAATCATCTTTTCAAACAAAATAAAAAATGGCTTTTTTATATCATTTATTACCCAGTCCACATTCAGATTTCCTCAATTATTATGAAATGTCCTTTTATTTTTTGAGACAAAGTCTTGCTCTTTCACACAGCCTGAAGTGCAGTGAAACAATCATAACTCATTGCAGCCTCAAACTCCTGGGCTCAAGTGATCTTCCTGCCTCAGCTTCCTGAGTAGCTAGGACTAGAGGTGCACACCACCATGCCCAGCTAATTTATTGTTTTTGTAGAGATGGAGGTCTTACTACGTTGCCCAGGCTGGTCTCAAACTCCTGGCCTCAAGTGATCCTTCCAGCTTGGTCTCCCTGAAATATCTTTTGTGGCTGGTTTGTTCAAATTAGTTTCTTCTAATCAAGGGACACACATTGCATTTGATTATTTAGCTCAAGACTGTTTTAACCTGGAAAATACACATACTCTTTGTTTATGTATTTATTTAGTGAAATTGACTTGTTGAAAAACTAGTCAGTTGTCCTGTAGAATATTTCCCCTTCTGGAATTTTCTGGTTGCTTTTTATGGTGTCATTTAACTTTTCACTCTGTTTTTTCCTGGTTAACTGGAAGTTAGTTCTAAAGGCTTTTAGGCCTGCTATAACAAAATACCAAAAACTGGATGACTTATAAAGAACAGAAATTTATTTCTCACAGTCCTAGAGGCTAGCAAGTTTAAAATCAAGGAGCATGTGGTTTTGATATCTGGTTAGGACCAACTTTCTGGTTCATAGATTGGCTTTCTTGCTGGGCCCTCACATAGTGGGAGAGACTAGCTAGCTCTCTGGGGCCTCTTTTATAAGGGCATTAATTCCAATCATGAAGCCTCTGTCCTTATGATCTAATGACCCCCTAAAGGCCCCACCTTTTAATACCAGCACCTTTGGGGTTAGGATGTCAACATATTAATTTTGGGAAGACATACACGTTCAGCCCATTGCAAGGTTTAGTTAGATTCAGGTTCAACTTCTTTTTTTAAAGACTATTTCATAGGCAATAATGTGTATTCACATCCCATCATTAGTGATGGTGAGATGATCGCAAGGTTAGGGTGATCACTGCCTATCTCCTCTGCTATATTCCCCCTTGGGTCAAGCCAGTAGTCTGTGACGTGAACTTTGTACCATGTGTATATTCAGTTATATTCTGTATCAATAGTTACTTGATTGTTTTAGCATTTATTAAGGATCCTTGCTTGAGTTGATTATTTCATTAGGGGTTTCAAAATGGTGAATTTCTAATTCTCTAATTCTATCTACATGTTTTAGCTGGCATTTTTCTATAAGCAGACCATTTTCTTCACAACTGGGTTATTTGGCTACCCTGAAACATAGTTCCTTCCGGGAAGGCAGAACATATGTTTATTTCTGTCTTTTAAAAATTACTGGTGTTTGGAGTGAAGATTAGGTGAGCTAACTACCTCCACAGGTGACAAATGAGTTTTGTTTTGTCTCACTTTTGCTTTTTTGAATATCACTGTGGCTGCTTGGATTTTTATATTTAATTTGAATGGATTAGGGAATAAATGAGAAGATAGGTTTTATCTGTTTCTGTAGTTTTTATGTGGCTGTGTGAACTTACTTTTAAAAATTCCCAGAAATATTTTAATTCCCCTTTAAAGATATAAACTATGTCATACTATAAAGCAAAAGAAAAACCAATCATGTGAAGAGTAAATAGTACCGTTTAAACGAATTGTGGTTAAGCTTAGTTTGTACCTAATTAGTTTTTTATTTTCTTTCTACTTTTATCTGCTTCAGAGCCTCTTCAGTGGTTTAGATCTTCTATGTGTCAAATTATTCTAATCTCTTAAAAAGTTTAAGAGCTAAAATACAACACAATGACTACAAGAATGCCTTTGTCCTTTTCTGGGTAGGTACACCTAAGGCAACTTCTTTTTCTCTTCTTTGTTCTCTTCTTCTTTCTTATTCTTAAATCATCTTCAATATTGGACAGATGACAGCACTATGCCTGCCTCAAGATGTTTCTGACTTTTTCTTTTTCTTTTTTTTTTTTTTTTTGAGATGGAGTCTTGCTCTGTCACCCAGGCTAGAGTGCAGTGGCACAATCTTGGCTCGCTACAACTTCTGCCTCCTGGGTTCCAGTGATTCTCCCAACTCAGCCTCCTGAGTAGCTGTGGTTACAGGCATGCACCACCACGCCTAGCTAATTTTTTGTATTTTTACTAGAGATGGGGTTTCACCACGTCGGCCAGGCTGGTCTTGAACTCCTGACCTCAAGGGATCTGCCTGCCTTGGCCTCCCAAAGTGCTGGGATTACACGTGTGAGCCACTGCACCCGGCCGTTTCTGACTTTTTCTAAAGTCTTCTTTCTCTGGCGATGACATTATATAATAGCACTGTTCAATAGAAGTTTCTTTGATGATGGAACTGTTCTATAATCTGCATTGTCCCAGCCACTAGCCATATGTGACTACTGTAACACTTGAAATGTGGCTAGAGCAACTGAAGAACTGAATTTTGCATTTTACTGAATTTTAATTAATTAAAATAGAAATGCAAATAACCATAAGTGGTTAGTAGCTACCATACTGGACAGCAAAGATCTATAATTCAGCATTTAAAATCGATTTTGTTTTGTTTTCAAAAATGGAGTCAGACTGTTACAACCCAAAAGAACTGTAGGTTAAATTAAGGTAAATCCCCAAATACTACATACACATTTGGGAAATCCAAACCAGATTTTTTCATGTGATAACCACACCCTCTTTTGACTTTAGCCTTGGAGGTAATGGAGTATGGCAGAAAAAACCCTGTATCAGCAGCTGGAAGACTCACCTTCTTTTCCTAGCTCTGCCATATATTGACCAAAAGAGTCAAAGTCCATTCAGATGGTTGAAGGGCCTTGGAATTTTGTTTTTGGTTTTCACATACAAGTTGGAGGGCAGATGCGTTAGCCTCTTGAAATACCCAGAAACCACTTGTTTCCTCATCTAAAAATCAGGTATGACAGGATCATTTAATTATCCTGGAAATCAGATGAAGCACTGCATATGAAAGCACTTTGTAACATCGATAGCACTGGGAAATGTAAAGACCTTTTACTGCAATATAAAGGTGTATGGTCAACTGAATATATCTCAGATAGTTAGGATTTGACTGTATATATTGAATATAACCTGTAGTGGGCCCCTTGGTAAACAGCTTACAGTTTTGTTGCAAGTTTTAGCCAAGAGAAAATTTATTTGTTGACTAGTCATGCCCTTTATTGGCCACATGATGAGCAGCCAAGATATTAACACACAGTGCACCTTGCAGAATTCAAGAATGTCTCAGTGTCTTGTGAACTAGGAAGCTGAAATGCAGTGGTATGCAGAAGGCTGGCTCAGTAGGAGCCTTGGGAGTGTCCTCCAGATAGATGTTTGTGCAGGTTGTGTTTGATTCCAGTTGGCCATGAAAAGCTGGTTGCTCTAAAGAATGAGAATATACTTGGTTTTGCATTTACTAGAACTATCTGGGGAACAAATCTTGGGGTGGAAGAAAGAAGGGAGGGAGGGAAAGCTGTGCTTCAATACCTAGGGCTTCTTTCCTGGAATGGATCTGAGAATCTGGGATTGGGTGGCTAATATCTCATCTCTAGAAGGGAGAAAGAACTGGGTGGTGATGGCTTTGTATTTTCTATTGGAGTTCACTAGAGAATAGGTGAATGGAATGGGCTGCTATGATCCAGACATTAGGGAGGACAGGTTTGTGATACATTAGAAAACTTGAATGAGCCCTTCTATGATTCTCTCTTCCCTCTTTCTGCTTCCCGTTCTTAATCACCATCCACAGGTTGTGGAATTAGCAAATCTATTATGTGAGCAATAGCAAACTTACAGGAGCCCTTGGCTCCATCTATCTCCCTGTTTGTGTCAGTTCCTTCTGGATGCTTTTAGTCTGTGGTCTTCATTCACTCTTTTTCTGGGGAAGTAAAAGGAGTGGGACAGATTATGAGAACAGCTGGGTCCTCCCAGTTGCTGGGGTGGTTATTTTAAGCTTTGTTTAATGTGTCCAGAGACCCAGATGGCATTTTTAACTAAGCTGCTTTATTAAATCTTGTGATAAAGCATAGTGATGTTTACTGAAAAGGCAGACACGCATCAGCAACATTATGCGTGAAACTTGCTCTAAGAATTTTCTATAAAACATCTGTTCTCTTTGAGCCTTTTGTGAACTCTGGAAGTTTGCTAGTTTCTGTACAGACTTGAGGACAAGAAGTTGGAACCCACTTTTGGAGATGTCCAAGCATAGGTATTGGAATCATTAATCCTAACCCTCTCAGTTTTAAGGCCCCGGATACCCTTCTGTTAGACAACAGTAACATGAGCAAGCACTGTAATAACCTTTAAACAAGATTATTTGGAAATAATGGACAAGAAAAATTAGTATAAATTGTTTGGGGATTTTAAAATTAAAGATAAAAAGCTAGGGCTTCAATGACCTGTGCAAGCCTATAGCCTTAAGAGTCAATTTGCAAACACTCAAGATTTGGCCAATATGCCTCTACTACTTCTACTTAACACAGTCAAAGGGAAATTTTTAGATTCTTTCATCTGATTTGACTCTCTTAGTTACGAATAAGAGGATATCTAGAATATATATGTGACTCGTTAAAATGAAAATCCACCTTCTCTGAGTCTTCAAATATCTTTCATATCTTACATTTTTTAGTCACATCAACTTTTGAAGTCATGTCCGTAGTTGTATGAAAAGAAAAATTTCAGGAACATTCAACCTCAAAAGTTCTTTTTCTTAGTCTGAAGTCGTAGAAGCATTTGACTTTTACTTTCTCTTTTTAAGTTTGTACTAGTAGGTATTTTGTATAAATATAATATTTAATTATTGCCTTTGTATTCTTTTTCTCTAGTAAACATCCTGGTTTTTAGCTATCAATATGTAGTTTTACATTTAGGGATTTCTAATGGAAAGAGAAAGGAATCTGAAATCAGAGGACGAGAGTTTATTCTACTTGACCAAACACATACACAATACTGGAAGGAGAGTTTTACAACAAATATTTAATATCTATGACATGTAAAACGTTTTTTGAAATCAAGAAAATTCAAACAATTCAATACAAATATCATCAATAATAACACATGAACAGGTGGCCAACCTTATTAATAACCAGAGAAATATAAATTAAAACAATCCATCAACTTGTAAAAAAGATGAAATTACCCAGAGTTGGTGTAGGTGATGGAAAATTGTCATGTTTGTATACTGTTCATAGAAGTTAAATTGACATAACTTTTTGGTCAGGCAATTTGGAAGTATATATCTAAATTAATGGAGTAGTTTTCTAATAACCTGGGAATCTCTTAATGTAAGAATCTTTACTGTAGATTTTTCTAGAACAAATGTACAAACATCTGTGTACAAGGGTACTCACTGCAGCATTTTGCTAAGGAAAAACTCAGAAAAAATCTATATGTTCAACAGAGAACAGGTACATAATTTATGACACAACTGCACAATATACACCACTAAAATAAAGGATATAAATTTATATGTAGTATGAAAAAGATGTGAATGATAGCTTGTTGGTGAAAAACAGCAATGACTGGAATATTGTGTGTAACGTAATCCTGCTTTTCTGTATATAATATAGGCATAGAAAATAGGATTGAAAGGACATACTCTAGTCAACAGTGTATATAGCTTGGGTGGAGGGGGTGTATAATGGGGAAGGAGAGTCCCTTTTCCTATCTATTCCATATACATCTCTGGATTTAAAAGATCATACATGCATATGCATTACCTTCAAAATTAAAATGATAAAGACAAAAGGAGAAGCTTTGGATTTGTATCATGATACTACTGTTTGCAACTTCTATGACCGTGGGGAAGTCGCCTAGCCTCCTGGGGTTTATTTCCTCATTTATAAAAATAGGGAAAGTAATAATACTTGTCTACATATCTTCTAGGGTTGTTGGGAGGATTGAATGTGATAATGGGTTACAGCATTATGAATTATTGATTCATAGAACACAGTTATTATAAAAATATTTTGCTCTGATTAAAATAAAAGAAGGACGAGATCATGTGTGTTTTTCAGTCCCAGTAGCTTTACTAACCAGAAAGCGCCTGCTGATGTGGTGATCACAGTTGCTTTGGTGCAGCTTCCTCTTGACTTTTGGCAATTCTCCACGCTGCTAGCTAAGGCTGAGGTGGCGACTGTGGAAGGTGTGATCTCCTCCCCCTCCCAGCACACATTTGTGTGCATACTCACAGTCATGCACACACAAACACACACATGCACACTCTATCACAGTACATGAGGTGGCAGCAGCTGCTCCGGCATAGACTTTCACACAACATAAAGGGCTTTTTTGGTGTGGTCTGTGCATTATTTCCTGTTAAGCATGAGCTGAGTCAGTGCCATGCTTTTCCATCTGAAACCTTTCTGAGGCTCAGGCTGTGTTAAGAGCAAACCCTCTCCCCTCCATGCCCACCCCATGGCCCTCTACTGAAGCCAGATCATAATCTGCTCATTTCATGAGGATTTTCAAACCGAATGGACTGGGCCATGTGAGAGATCACTGAAAGGAACAGACCAAGCAGAGGCTAAGAGACTCCACGCTAATCTGCTGAGTCATCTGAAAATGCACAGCTGTGGCAGCTCACGGTGCTTTAAAGTACTTTGGCAGGATGTTTGTTCAGGGGGCCTGTTCCTGCAGCCCTGCTGAATGTTTGGTTAGGAGGCATAATCATTTTTGGGACAGGATCTCCCAAATGTAAAGTGATAGATGCTAATGTGGAATATAATACAGAAGATACAGCTTGGATGTCATAAATAACAATAAATTGTTTAATCTTGCTGAGTTGTAAATCTATGATTGCCAGAGGTCTTTAGTTCACTGGAACATAGTATGGGGGCAGGGGCACTTAGCAAATAGGCAGTTATTATTTTCCAACCAGACAGAAACTGGTCTGATGAAATTTATCTAAAAAGGCATACACATGTATTTTAATTAATTGTGACAATTACTCAGAGAAAACACATGGCCCTAAAGAGGCTGAGGGTTTTTTTGTTCTACCTATAAATGTATATGTATATTCACCTATATTCTACCTATGTATAAGTAAGAGAATGAGTTTTTGTTTTGGGGATATATATTTATACGTATCTATACAGACAGATATACACATACTTAATTTCTGTGTACCTATTAAGGTGCGGTGACAGATGGAAAGTATTTTGAAGCATTTAGATAGCTTATTCTATAGCATATGTGTGCATATAGCCCCCCCCATAAAGCTTTGTCTCTTTTCTGGATATATTTAACAAGAGGCTAGAACAGAGTCCAAAATGTCAGAAATGTTTGAACATTCCATAGAAATGAAGGAGGTGTTTCCAAATGACCTATGTTTCTATGGCAATAAATAGAACTTGTGCTGCGTTGGATGGGTCAGGAGTAAGGAATATAAACAGTGTAAGTATGGCTATTCCAGGCAGAAATCTACCTTGTAAGAACAGCTTTGTGCAGTGAGCTCGACAACATTGATCAGTTAGCAGTCCGGTTCAGTACAACATTGATCAGGTAGCAAGACGGTTCGGCAGTGCCAGTCGGAGACACAGATGGGGACAATCAAAGAAGATGCAGGTCAGGACAAGGATGCAGACATGTACCTGTCACTACCATGGACTTCAGCAGCTTCTTAGTGAGCAGGTTTATGATCAAAGAAGAAAGACATCGTTGATATGTAAGCATGTTACAATTAATTTGCTGTTTAGTTACTAGCAAACTACATCCAGTTTTTAGTTTTTAGGTTTTTTTTTTTTTCTTTTTTGAAACAGGTTCTTGTTCTGTCATCCAGGCTGGAGTGCAGTCGTTATCCAAGCTCACTGCAGCCTTAAACTCCTGGGCTCCGTGGATCCTCCCACCTCAGCCTCCCAAGAAGCTGGGACTACAGGTGCACACCACCATGGCCAGCTAATATTTCTAATTATTTTTGTAAAGATGAGGCCTTGATGTATTGCCCAGGCTGCTCTTGAGCTCCTGGCAGTGTAGATATTTCCATGTTTATACAGATGATGGTGTAGATATTTCCATGTTTATACAGATGAGTGTGTAGATATTTCCATGTTTTTAAAGATGGCGGTGTAGATATTTCCATGTTTATAGAGATGGCGGTGTAGATATTTCCATGTTTATAGAGACAGAGGTGTAGATATTTCCATGTTTATACAGATAGCGGTGTAGGTATTTCCATGTTTATACAGATCACGGTGTAGATATTTCCATGTTTTTAAAGATAGCGGTGCAGATGTTTCCATTTTTATACAGGTAACGGTGTAGATATTTCCATGTTTATACAGATGGCGGTGTAGATATTTCCATGTTTATTGAGATAGCGGTGTAGACATTTACATGTTTATACAGATAGTGGTGAAGATATTTCCATATTTATAGAGATAGCGGTGTAGATATTTCCATATTTTTACATATAGCAGTGTAGATATTTTCATGTTTATACAGATAGCGGTGTAGGTATTTCCGTGTTTATACACATACCGGTGTAGATATTTCCATGTTAATACAGATGGCTGTGTAGATATTTCCATGTTTATAGAGATGGCTGTGTAGATATTTCCATGTTTAAACAGATGGCAGTGTAGATATTTCCATGTTATGCAGATGGTGGTGTTGATATTTCCGTGTTTACAGAGATAGCGGTGTAGATATTTCCATCTTTTCACAGATTGCGATGTAGGTATTTCCATCTTTACACAGATAGTGGTGTAGATATTTCCCAGTTTACAGAGATAGCTGTGTAGATATTTCCATGTTTACACAGATAGCGTTGTAGATATTTCCATGTTTATACAGATAGCGGTGTAGGTATTTCCATGATTATACAGATAGCGGTGTAGATATTTCCATGTTTATACAGATAGCGGTGTAGATATTTCTATGTTTATAGAGACAGAGGTGTAGATATTTCCATGTTTATACAGATAGCGGTGTAGGTATTTCCATGTTTATACAGATCGCGGTGTAGATATTTCCATGTTTTTAAAGATAGCGGTGCAGATGTTTCCATTTTTATACAGGTAACGGTGTAGATATTTCCATGTTTATACAGATCGCGGTGTAGATATTTCCATGTTTATTGAGATAGCGGTGTAGACATTTACATGTTTATACAGATAGTGGTGAAGATATTTCCATGTTTATAGAGATAGCGGTGTAGATATTTCCATATTTTTACATATAGCAGTGTAGATATTTTCATGTTTATACAGACAGCGGTGTAGGTATTTCCGTGTTTATACACATACCGGTGTAGATATTTCCACGTTAATACAGATGGCTGTGTAGATATTTCCATGTTTATAGAGATGGCTGTGGAGATATTTCCATGTTTATACAGACGGCAGTGTAGATATTTCCATGTTTATGCAGATGGTGGTGTTGATATTTCCGAGTTTACAGAGATAGCGGTGTAGATATTTCCATCTTTTCACAGATTGCGTTGTAGGTATTTCCATCTTTACACAGATAGTGGTGTAGATATTTCCCAGTTTACACAGATAGCTGTGTAGATATTTCCATGTTTACACAGATAGCGTTGTAGATATTTCCATGTTTATACAGATATCGGTGTAGGTATTTCCATGATTATACAGATAGCGGTGAAGATATTTCCATGTTTATACAGATAGCGGTGTAGATATTTCCATATTTATAGAGATAGCGGTGGAGATATTTCCATGTTTATACAGATAGTTATATAGATATTTCCATGTTTATACAGATAGCCATGTAGATATTTCCATGTTTATAGAGATAGCGGTGTAGATATTTCCATGTTTATACAGATGGCTGTGTAGATATTTCCATGTGTATAGAGATGGCAGTCTTGATATTTCCATGTTTATAGAGATGGTGGTGTAGACATTTCCATGTTTATACAGATGTCTGTGTAGATATTTGCATGTTTATACAGACGGCGGTGTAGATATTTCCATCTTTATTGAGATAGCGGTGTAGATATTTCCATGTTTATAAAGATAGCGGTGTAGATATTTCCATGTTTATAGAGATAGCGGTGTAGATAATTCCATGTTTATAGAGATAACGGTGTAGATATTTCCATGTTTATACAGATAGTGATGTAGATATTTCCAAGTTTCCACATATAGCAGTGCAGATATTTCCATGTTTACACAGATAGCGTTGCAGATATTTCCATGTTTATACAGATGTCGGTGTAGATTTTTCCATGTTTATGCAGACGGCGGGGTAGATATTTCCATGGTTGTGCCGATGGCGGTGTAGATATTTCCAAGTTTATAGACATGGTGGTATAGATGTTTCCATGTTTATAGAGATGGCGGTGTAGGTATTTCCAAGTTTATAGAGATGGCGGTGTAGGTATTTCCGTGTTTATACACATACCGGTGTAGATATTTCCATGTTAATACAGATGGCTGTGTAGATATTTCCATGTTTATAGAGATGGCTGTGGAGATATTTCCATGTTTATACAGACGGCAGTGTAGATATTTCCATGTTTATGCAGATGGTGGTGTTGATATTTCCGTGTTTACAGAGATAGCGGTGTAGATATTTCCATCTTTTCACAGATTGCGTTGTAGGTATTTCCATCTTTACACAGATAGTGGTGTAGATATTTCCCAGTTTACACAGATAGCTGTGTAGATATTTCCATGTTTACACAGATAGCGTTGTAGATATTTCCATGTTTATACAGATATCGGTGTAGGTATTTCCATGATTATACAGATAGCGGTGAAGATATTTCCATGTTTATACAGATAGCGGTGTAGATATTTCCATATTTATAGAGATAGCGGTGGAGATATTTCCATGTTTATACAGATAGTTATATAGATATTTCCATGTTTATACAGATAGCCATGTAGATATTTCCATGTTTATAGAGATAGCGGTGTAGATATTTCCATGTTTATACAGATGGCTGTGTAGATATTTCCATGTGTATAGAGATGGCAGTCTTGATATTTCCATGTTTATAGAGATGGTTGTGTAGATATTTCCATGTTTATACAGATGACTGTGTAGATATTTGCATGTTTATACAGATGGCGGTGCAGATATTTCCATCTTTATTGAGATAGCGTTGTAGATATTTCCATGTTTATAAAGATAGCGGTGTAGATATTTCCATGTTTATAGAGATAGCGGTGTAGATAATTCCATGTTTATAGAGATAATGGTGTAGATATTTCAATGTTTATACAGATAGTGATGTAGATATTTCCATGTTTCCACATATAGCAGTGCAGATATTTCCATGTTTACACAGATAGCGTTGCAGATATTTCCATGTTTATACAGATGTCGGTGTAGATTTTTCCATGTTTATGCAGACGGCGGGGTAGATATTTCCATGGTTGTGCCGATGGCGGTGTAGATATTTCCAAGTTTATAGACATGGTGGTATAGATGTTTCCATGTTTATAGAGATGGCGGTGTAGGTATTTCCAAGTTTATAGAGATGGCGGTGTAGTTATTTCCATGTTTATAGTGATAGTGGTGTAGATATTTCCATGTTGAAGCAGATAGCAGTGTAGATATTTCGATGTTTATTTGGATAGCGTTGTTGATATTTCCATGGTTATAGGGATAGTGGTGTAGATGTTTCCATATTTATTCAGATAGCGGTTTAGGTATTTCCATGTTTATACAGATGGCAGTATAGATATTTCCATGTTTATACAGATGGTGGTGTAGATATTTCCATGTTTATACAGTTGAATGTGTAGATATTTCCATGTTTATAGAGATAGCGGTGTAGATATTTCCATGTTTATAGAGATAGAGGTGTAGATGTTTCCATCTTTATACAGATAGCGGTGTAGACATTTCCATGTTTATACAGACAGCGGTGTAGATATTTCCATATTTATACAGATAGCGGTATAGTTATTTCCATGTTTATACAGATACCGGTGTAGACATTTCCATGTTTATGCAGATAGCGGCGTAGATATTTCCATGTCTACAAAGATGGCGGTGTAGGTATTTCCATGTTTATAGAGATAGTGTTGTAGATATATCCATGTTTATACCGATAGTGGTGTAGGTATTTCCATGTTTATACAGATAGCTGTGTTGGTATTTCCATGTTTATACAGATAGCGGTGTAGATATTTCTATTTTTATGCAGCTCGCGGTATAGATATTTCCATCTTTATACAGATGGCAGTGAAGATATTTCCATGTTTATACAGATAGCGGTGTAGGTATTTCCATGTTTATACAGATAGCGGTGTAGATATTTCCGTGTTTATACAGATAGCAGTGGAGATATATCCATGTTTACACACATAGCAGTGTAGATATTTCCATGTTTATAGAGGTAGTGGTGTAGATATTTCCATGTTTATACAGATAGCAGTGTACATATTTCCATATTTATACAGAAAGCGGTGTAGATATTTCCATGTTTATACAGATCATGGTGTACATATTTCCACGATTACACAAATAGCGTTGTAGATATTTCCATGTTTATTCAGATAGCGATGTAGATATTTCCATGTTTATACAGATCGCGGTGTAGATATTTCTCTCTACAGATGGCAGTGTAGACATTTGCATGTTCATTCAGATGGCGGTGTAGAGATTTCCATGATTATATAGATGGCGGTGTAGATATTTCCTTGTTTATGTAAATGTCGGGGAAGATATCTCCATGTTTATAGAGATGGCGGTGTAGATATTTCCATGTTTATGCAGATAGCCGTGTTGGTATTTCCATGTTTATACAGATAACTGTTTAGCTATTTCCATGTTTATACAGATGGCGCTGCAGATATTTCCATGTTTATAGAGATAGCGGTGTAGATATTTCCATGTTTATACAGATAGCGGTGTAGATATTTCCATGTATATAAAGATGACTTTGTGGATATTTCCATGTTTATACAGATGGCAGTGTAGATATTTCCATGTTTATAGAGAGAGTGCTGTAGATATATGCATCTTTATAGAGATAGTGGTGTAGATATTTCCATGTTTTTAGAGATATCGGTGTAAATATTTCCATATTTATACAGAAAGCAGTGTAGATATTTCCATCTTTATAGAGATAGCGGTGTATATATTTCCATGTTTTCACAGATAGCTGTGTAGATATTTCCATGTTTACAGAGATAGCGTTGTAAATATTTCCATGTTTATTCAGATAGCGGTGCAGATATTTCCGTGTTTATAGAGACGGCGGTGTAGATTTTTCCATGTTATAGAGATTGCGATGTAGGTATTTCCATGTTTATAGTGATAGCGGTGCAGATATTTCCATGTTTATACAGGTAGCGGTGTATATATTTCTATGTTTATATGGATAGTGGTGTTGATATTTCCATGTTTATGGGGATAGTGGTGTAGGTGCTTCCATGTTTATACAGATAGCGGTGTAGGTATTTCCATTTTTATACAGTTAGCGGTGTAGTTATTTCCATGTTCATAGACATGGCTGTGTATATATTTCCATGTTTATAGAGATGTTGGTGTAGATATTTTCATGTTTATAGAGATATCGGTTTAGATATTTCCATCTTTATACCAATAGCGGTGTAGACATTTCCATGTTTATAGAGATAGCAGTGTAGATATTTGTATATTTATAAAGATAGTGGTTTAGATATTTCCATGTTTATACCACTCACGGTATAGATATTTCCATCTTTATACAGATGGCAGTGTAGATGTTTCCATGTTTATACAGAAAGCGGTGTAGATATTTCCAGTTTTATACAGATGGTGGTGTAGTTAGTTCCATGATTATGGAGATGGCGGTGTAGATAATTTCATGTTCTTAGAGATGGCGGTTTAGATATTTTCATGTTTATTGAGATTGCGGAGTAGATATTTCCATGTTTTTAGAGATAGCTGTGTAGGTATTTCCATGTTTATAGAGATAGCAGTGTAGATATTTCCATGTTTATACAGATGGCTGTGTAGATATTTCCATGTGTATACAGACGGCAGTGTATATATTTCCATGTTTATAGAGATGGTGGTGTAGATATTTCCATGTTTGTAGAGATAGTGGTGTAGATATTTCCATATTTATACAGATAGTAGTTTAGATAATTCCATGTTTATACAGATCCTGTTGTAGATATTTCTATGTTTATACAGATAGCGGTGTAGATATTTCCAAGTTTACACAGATAGCTGTGCAGATATTTACATGTTTACAGAGATTCTTTTGTAGGTTTTCCATGTTTATACATATAGCGTTGTCGATATTTGCATGTTTATACAGACAGCGGTGGAGATATTTCCATGTTTATGCAGATAGCAATGCAGACATTTCCATGTTTATACAGATAGCGGTGTAGATATTTCCATGTTTATAGAGATAGCGGTGTAGATATTTCCATGTTTATACAGATGGCTGTGTAGATATTTCCAAGTGTATACAGATGGCAGTGTAGATATTTTCATGTTTATACAGATGCTGATGTAGTTATTTGCATGATTATACAGATGACTGTGAGGATATTTGCATGTTTATACAGATGGCAGTGCAGATATTTCCATGTTTATAGAGATAGCGGTGTAGATATTTCCATGTTAATACAGATAGCGTTGTAGGTATTTCCATGTTTGTAGAGATTGCGGTGTAGATATTTCCAAATTTATACAGATAGTTTTGTAGATATTTCCATGTTTATACAGACGGTGGTGTAGACATTTCCAAGTTTACACAGATAGGTGTGTAGATATTTCCATGATTACACAATTAGCGTTGTAGATATTTCCATGTTTAGACAGATAGCAGTGTAGTTATTTCCAAGTTTATACAGATAGCAGTGTAGATATATCCATGTTTACAGAGATACCGCTGTAGATATTTCCATCTTTGCACAGACTGCGGTGTAGATATATCCATCTTTACACCGATAGCGGTGTAGATATTTCCATGTTTATGCAGATAGCATTGTAAGTTTTTGCATGTTTATACAGTTAGCGGTGTAGATATTTCCACGTTTATACAGATAGCGGTGTAGATATTTCCACGTTTATACATATAGCGGTGTAGATATTTCCATGTTTATACAGACAGCAGTGGAGATATTTCCATGTTTATACACATAGCGGTGTACATATTTCCATGTTTATAGAGACAGCGATGTAGGTATTTCCATGTTTATACAGATAGCGGTGCAGATATTTCCATGTTTAAACAGATGTCTATGCAGATATCTCCATGTTTATACAGATGTCTGTGTACATATTTCCATGTTTATACAGATAACGCTGTAGATATTTCCATTTTTATACAAACGGTGGTGTAGATATTTCCATGTTCCTACACATGACTGTGTAGTTATTTCCATGTTTATACAGCTGGCGGTGTAGATATTTCCATATTTATAGAGATAGCAGTGTAGATATTTCCAAGTTTATACAGAGAGCGGTGTAAATATTTCCATGTTTATGCATATCGTGGTGTAGATATCTCCATGTTTATGCAGATACCGGTGTAGATATTTCCATGTTTAAACAGACTGCAGTGTAGATATTTCTATGTTTATACAGATAGCGGTGTAGATATTTCCATGTTTGTACAGATGGCAGTGTTGATATTTTCATCTGTACACAGATTGCCGTGTAGATATTTCCATCTTTATACAGATGGCGTTGCAGATATTTCCATGGATATTCAGATGGCGGTGTAGATATTTTCATGTTTATAGAGATAGCAGTGTAGATATTTCCATGTTTATAGACATAGCGGTGTAGATATTTCCATGTTTATGTAGATGGCGTTGTAGATATTTCCATGTTTATACCGATAGCGGTGTTGGTATTTCCATGTTTATACAGATAGCGATGTAGATATTTCCATGTTTATACAGATGACTGTATAGGTATTTCCATGTTTTTACAGATGGCAGTATAGATATTTCCATGTTTATATAGATAGCGGTGTAGATATTTCCATGTTTGTACAGATGGCAGTGTTGATATTTCCATCTATACACAGATGGCCGTGTAGATATTTCTAAGTTTATACAGATGGCGGCATAGATATTTCATGGATATGCAGATGGCGGTGTAGATATTTCCATGTATATACAGATGGCTGTGTAGATATTTCCATGTTTATACAGATGGCGGTGTAGATATTTCCATGTTTATACAGATAACTTTGTAAGTATTTCCATGTTTATACAGATGGCGGTGTACATATTTCCATGTTTATAGAGATAGCACTGTAGGTATTTCCATGTTTATGGAGATAGCGGTGTAGATATTTCCATGTTTACACAGATGGCTGTGTAGATATTTCCAAGTGAATACAGATCTCATTGTAGATATTTCCATGTTTATAGAGATGGTGTTGTAGATATATCCATGTTTATACAGATGACTGGTTAGATAATTCCATATTTTTAAAGATGGCAGTGTAGATATTTCAATGTTTACAGAGATAGCGCTGTAGATATTTCCATGTTCATACAGATGGCGCTGTAGATATTTCCATGTTTAGACAGATGGCAGTGAAGATATTTCATTGTTTATACAGATAGCGGAGTAGATATTTCCTTGTTTACAGAGATAGCGGGGTAGATATTTCCATCTTTGCACAGATTGCGGTGTAGATATTGCCAACTTTACACAGATAGTGGTGTAGATATTTCCAAGTTTACACAGATAGCTGTGTATATATTTCCATGTTTACAGAGATAGCATTGTAGATATTTCCATGTTTATACAGATAGCGGTGTAGTTATTTCCATGTTGATACAGATAGCGGTGTAGATATTTCCAGGTTTATAGAGATAGCGGTGAAGGTATTTCCACGTTTATACAGATAGCAATGTAGATATTTCCACGTTTATACAGATAGCGTTGAAGATATTTCCACATTTATACAGATAGCGGTTTAGATATTTCCACGTTTATACAGATAGCTGTGTAGATATTTCCACGTTTTACAGATAGCTGTGTAGATATTTCCATGTTTACACAGATAGCGTTGTAGATATTTCCATGTTTACACAGATAGCGGTGTACGTATTTCCAAGTTTACACAGATAGCTGTGTAGATATTTCCATGTTTACACAGATAGCGTTGTAGATATTTCATTGTTTATACAGATAGCGATTTAGGTATTTCCATGTTGATACAGATACAGGTGTAGGTATTTCCATGTTTATATAGATAGCGGTGGAGATATTTCCATGTTTATACAGATAGCGGTGGAGATAATTCTATGTTTATACAGATAAAAGTGTAGATATTTCCTTGTTTACACAGATAGCGGTATAGATATTTCCATGTTTATAGAGACAGCAGTGAAGATATTTCCATTTTCATACAGATGGCTGTGTAGATATTTCCTTGTATATAGATATAGTGGTGCAGATATTTCCATGTTTATAGAGATGGTGGTGTAGATATTTCCACGTTTATGCAGATGACCGGGTAGGTATTTGCATGTTTATACAGATGGCGGCGTAGATATTTCCATGTTTATAGAGATAACGGTGCAGATATTTCCATGTTTATGATGATAGTGGTTTCGATATTTCCATGTTTATACAAATGGCGGTGTACATATTTCCATGTTTATACAGATATCGGTGTAGATATTTCCACGTTTATACAGAGAGCGGTGTAGATATTTCCAAGTTTTTCAGATAGTGGTGTAGATATTTCCATCTTTATGCAGATAGCGGTGCCGATATTTCCATGTTCACACAGATAGCCGTGTAGATATTTCGATGTTTACACAGATAGAGTTGCAGATATTTCCATGTTTAAACAGATAGCGGTGCAGATATTTCCATGTTTACACAGATAACGGTGTAGATATTTCCATGTTTATAGAGATGACTGTCTAGATATTTCCATGTTTATACAGATAGCGGTGTAGATATTTCCATGTTTATAGAGATAGCGGTGTAGATATTTCCATGTTTATACAGATAGCGGTGGAGATATTTCCCTGTTTGTACAGATATCGATGTAGATATTTCCATGTTTATACAGATAGCAGTGTAGATATTTCCATGTTAATAGAGCTAGCGGTGTAGATATTTCCATGTTTATACAGATGGCTGTGTAGATATTTCCATGTGTATACAGATGGCGGTGTAGATATTTCCATGTTTATACATATAGCGGTGTAGATATTTCCATGTTTACAGATATAGCGGTAAACATATTTCCAACTTTGCACAGATTGCGGTGTAGACATTGCAAACTTTACACAGATAGCGGTGTAGATGTTTCCAAGTTTACACAGATACCTGTGTCGATATTTCCATGTGTACAGAGATAGCATTGTAGATATTTCCATGTTTATACAGATAGCGGTGTAGTTATTTACATGTTGATACAGATAGCACTGTAGATATTTTCAGGGTTATACAGATAGTGGTTAAGGTATTTCCACGTTTATACAGATAGCGATGTAGGTATTTCCACATTTATACAGATAACGGTTCAGATATTTCAACGTTTATACAGATAGCGGTGTAGATATTTTCACATTTTACAGATAGCTGTGTAGATATTTCCCTGTTTACACAGATAGCGTTGTAAATATTTCCATGTTTACTCAGATAGCGGTGTAGATATTTCCATGCTTACACAGATTGCGGTGTAGATATTTCCAAGTTTACACAGAGAGCTGTGTAGATATTTCCATGCATATAGTGCAAGTGGTGTAGGTATTTCCATGGTTATAGAGATAGCGGTGTAGACATTTCCATATTTATACAGGTAGCGGTGTAGCTATTTCCATGTTTATACAAATGGCAGTGTAAATATATCCACGTTTCTAAAGATGGCCGTGTAGATATTTCCTTATTTATACAGATAGCGGTGTAGATATTTCCATGTTTATACAGATAGCGGTGTAGATATTTCCATGTTTACAGAGATAGCGGTGTAGATATTTCCATCTTTGCACAGATTGCCGTGTAGATATTTCCATTTTTAAACAGATAGCTGTGTAGATATTTCCGAGTTTACACAGATTGCTGTGTAGATATTTCCATGTTTACACAGATAGCGTTGTAGATATTTCCATGTTTATTCTGATAGCGGTGTAGATATTTCTATGTCTATACAGATAGCGGTGTAGATATTTCCATGTTTATACAGATAGCGGTGGAGATATTTCCCTGTTTATACAGATAGCGATGTAGATATTTCCATGTTTATACAGATAGCGGTGTAGATATTTCCATGTTTATAGAGATAGCTGTGTAGATACTTCCATGTTTATACAGATGGCAGTGTAGATATTTCCATGTGTATACAGATGGCAGTGTAGATATTTCCATGTGTATACATATAGCGGTGTAGATATTTCCATGTTTACAGATATAGCGGTAAAAATATTTCCATCTTTGCACAGATTATGGTGTAGACATTGCAAACTTTACACAGATAGCGGTGTAGATATTTCCAAGTTTACACAGATACCTTTGTCAATATTTCCATGTTTACAGAGATAGCATTGTAGATATTTCCATGTTTATACAGATAGCGGTGTAGTTATTTACATGTTGATACAGATAGCGGTGTAGATATTTTCAGGGTTATACAGATAGTGGTGAAGGTATTTCCATGTTTATATAGATAGCGATGTAGATATTTCCACGTTTATACAGATAGCATTGTAGGTATTTCCACATTTATACAGATATCGGTTTAGATATTTCTACGTTTATACAGATGGCGGTGTAGATATTTCCACGTTTTACAGATAGCTGTGTAGATATTTCCCTGTTTATACAGATAGAGTTGTAGGTATTTCCATGTTGATAAAGATACCGGTGTAGTTATTTCCGTGTTTATAAAGATAGCGGTGTATATATTTCCATGTTTATACAGATAGCGGTGTAAAAATTTCCATGTTTATACAGATAGCGGTGTAGATATTTCCATGTTTATACAGATAGCGGTGTTGATATTTCCATGTTTATAGAGACTGTGGTGTGGATATTTCCATCTTTGCACAGATTGCTGTGTAGATATTTCCATTTTTACACAGATAGCTGTGTAGATATTTCCAAGTTTACACAGATAGCGGTGTAGATATTTCCATGTTTATATAGATAGCAGTGTAGATATTTCCATGTTTATACAGATGGCTCGGTAGATATTTCCATGTGTATACAGATGGCGGTGTAGGTATTTCCATGTTTATACAGATGACGCTGTAGATATATCCATGTTTATACAGATGGCAGTGTAGATATTTGCATGTTTATACAGATAGCGGTGTTTATATTTCCATGTTTACAGAGATAGCTGTGTGGATATTAACATCTTTGCAAAGATTGCGCTGTAGGTATTGCCAAATTTACACAGATAGCGTTGTAGATATTTCCAAGTTTACACAGATAGCTGTGTAGATATTTCCATGTTTACAGAGATACCATTTTAGATATTTCCATGTTTATACAGATTGCGGTGTAGTTATTTCCATGTTGATACAGATAGCTCTGTAGATATTTCCATGTTTACAGAGATAGCATTGTAGATATTTCCATGTTTATACAGATTGCGGTGTAGTTATTTCCATGTTGATACAGATAGCGGTGTAGATATTTCCATGTTTATACAGGTAGCGGTGTAGAAATTCCCATGTTTATAAAGATCGCTTTGTAGATATTTCCATCTTTTTACAGATGTCAGTGTAGCTATTTCCAAGTTTATACAGATGGCAGTGTAGATATTTCCATGTTCATACAGATGTCTGTGTAGATATTTCCATGTTTTTGCAGATGGCGGTGTAGATATTTCCATGTTTATAGAGATGGCGGTGTAGTTATTTCTATGTTTAAAGAGATAGCGGTGTCAATATTTCCATGTTTATAGAGATGGTGGTGTAACTATTTTCATGTTTATAGCGATAGCGCTGTAGATATTTCCATGTTTATACAGATAACGGTGTTGCTATTTCCATGTTTATAGAGATAGCGGTGTAGATATTTCCATGTTTATACAGCTCGCGGTGAAGATATTTCCATCTTTGTACAGATGGCGGTGTAGGTATTTCCTTGTTTATACAGATAGCAGTGAAGATATTTCCATGTTTATACAGATAGTGGTGTAGATATTTCCATGTTTATACAGATGGTGGTGTAGATACATCCATGTTTCTGAAGATGGCGGTGTAGATATTTTCATGTTTATACAGATGCAGGTGTAGATATTTCTATGTATATAGAGATTGCAGTGTAGATATTTCCATGTTTATGGAGAAAGCGGTGTAGGTATTTCCATGTTTATAGAGATAGCGGTGTAGATATTTCCATATTTATACAGATAGCGGTGTAGATATTTCCATGTTTCTACAGATGGCGGTGTAGATATTTCCTTGTTTATACAGACAGCGGTGTAGATATTTCCATGTTTATACAGGTAGCGGTGTAGATATTTCCATTTTTACAGAGATAGCGGTGTAGTTATTTCCATCTTTGCACAGATTGCCCTGTAGATATTTCCATGTTTACGCAGTTTTCTGTGTAGATATTTCCAAGTTTACACAGATAGCTGTGTACATATTTCCGTGTTTACACACATAGCGTTGTAGATATTTCCATGTTTATACAGACTGCAGTGTAGATATGTCCATGTTTATACAGATAGCGGTGTAGATATTTTCATGTTAATACAGACAGCGGTGTAGTTATTTACATGTTTATACAGATGACTTTGTACATGTTTCCATGTTTATACAGATGGCGGTGTATATATTTCCATGTTTATAGAGATAGCGCTGTAGATATATCCATGTTTATACACATACCTGTGTAGATATTTACATGTTTATAGAGGTAGCGGTGTAGATATTTCCATATTTATACAGATAGCCGTGTAGATATTTCCATGTTTATTCAGATGGTGGTGTAGATATTTCCATGTTTATAAAACATAACGGTGTGCCTACTTCCATGTTTGTACAGATGGCAGTGTAGATATTTCCATGTTTATACAGACAGCGATGTAGGTATTCCATGTTTATACAGAGAGGGCTGTAGATATTTCCATCTTTATATAGATGGCGGTGTAGATATTTCCATGTCTATACAGATAGCGGTGTAGGTATTTCCATGTTTATACAGATAGCGGTGTAGATATTTCCATGTTTATACAGATAGCGGTGGAGATATTTCCATGTTTCTACAGAAGGCAGTGTAGATATTTCCATGTTTCTACAGATGACTGTGTAGATATTTCCATGTTTATATAGATAGCGGTGTTGATATTTCCATATTTACAGAGATAGATGTGTAGATATTTCCATATTTGCACAGATTGCGGTGTAGATATTTCCACCTTTATACAGATATCGTTGTAGATATTTAAATGTTTATACAGATAACGGTATAGGTATTTCCATCTTTATACAGATGAGTGTGTAGATATTTCCATGTGTATACAGATGGCAGTGTAGATATTTCCATGTTTATGAAGACAGCGGTGTGGCTATTTCCATGTTTATAGAGATAGCGTTGAAGATATTTCCATGTTTATAGAGATGGCTGTGTAGATATTTCCATGTTTATACAGATGGCAGTGTATAATTTTCCACGTTTATACAGATAGTGGTGTAGATATTTCCATGTTTATACAGATGACTGTGTAGGTATTTCCATGTATATACAGATGGAAGTGTAGATATTTCCATGTTTATAGAGATAGCAGTGTAGTTATTTCCATGTTTATACAGATGGCAGTGTAGGTATTTCCATGTTTTTGCAGAAGGCGGTGTAGATATTTCCATGTTTTTCGAGATAGCCATGTAGATATTTCCATGTTTATACAGATAGCAATGAAGTATTTTCCATGTTTATAGAGATAGCATTGAAGATATTTCCATATTTATACAGATAGCGGCGCAGATATTTCCATATTTATACAGATAGTGGTGTAGATATTTCCATGTTTATACAGATTGCGGTGCAGATATTTCCAAGTTTATACAGATTGTGGTGTGGATATTTCCATGTTTGTACAGATAGCGGTGTAGATATTTCCATGTTTATACAGATAGTGGTGTAGATATTTCCATGTTTACAGAGATAGAGGTGTAGACATTTCCATATTGGCAGAGATTGAGGTGTAGATATTTCCATCCTCACACAGATTGCGGTGTACATATTTCCATGTTCACACAGAGAGCTCTGTAGATATTTCCATGTTTACACAGATAGTGTTGAAGATATTTCCATGTTTATAGTGATTGTGGTGTAGATATTTCCATGTTTATAAAGACAGCGGTGTAGATATTTCCATGTTTATACAGATAGCGGTGGAGATATTTCCATGTTTATACAGATAGCGCTGTAGATATTTGCAAGTTTATACAGATAGCGGTGTAGATATTTCCATGTTTATACAGATAAGGGTGTAGATATTTCCATGTTTATACAGATAGCGGTGTAGATATTTCCATGTTTATACAGATAGCGGTGTAGATATTTCCATGTTTATAGAGATAGCGGAGGAGATATTTCCATGTTTTTACAGATAGCAATGAAGTTATTTTAATGTTTATACAGATAGCGGTCTAGATAACTCCATGTTTATGCAGATAACGGTGTAGATATTTCCATATTTTTACACATAGCGTTGTAGTTATTTCCATGTTTATACAGATGGCTGTGAATATATTTCCATCTTTATGCAGATGGCGGTGTAGATATTCCCATGTTTATAGAGATAGCAGGCCAGATATTTCCATGTTTATACAGATAGCGGTGTAGATATTTCCATGTATATACAGATAGCGGTGTAGATATTTCCATGTTTATACAGATAGCGGTGGACATATTTTCAAGTTTATACAGATAGCGGTGGACATATTTTCATGTTTATAGAGATGGTGGTGTAGATATTTCCAAGTTTATACAGATAGCGGTGTAGATATTTCCATGTTTATACAGATGTCTGTGTAGATATTTCCATGTTTATTCAGATGGCGGTGTAGATATTTCCATGTTTATAGAGATGGCGGTGTAGTTATTTCTATGTTTATAGAGATAGCGGTGTAAATATCTCCATGTTTATAGAGATGGTGGTGTAAGTATTTTCATGTTTATAGAGATAGTGGTGTAGATAATTCCATGTGCATACAGATAACAGTGTTGGTATTTCCATGTTTATACATATGGCGGTGTAGATATTTCCATGTTTAGAGAGATAGCCATGAAGATATTTCCATGTTTATACAGACAGCGGTGTAGACATTTCCATGTTTATAGAGATAGCGGTGTAGATATTTCCATGTTTATACAGATGGAGGTGTAGATATTTCCATGTTTATACAGATAGCGGTGTGGCTATTTCCATGTTTATAGAGATAGCGGTGTAGATATTTCCATGTTTATAGAGATGGCTGTGAGGATATTTCCATGTTTGTACAGATGGCAGTGTAGATATTTCCACTTTTATACAGATAGTGGTTTAGGTATTTCCATGTTTATACAGATGAGTGTGTATGTATTTCCATGTATATACAGATAGCGGTGTAGATATTTCCATGTTTATACAGATAGCGGTGTAGGTATTTCCATGTTTATAGAGATAGCAGTGTAGATATTTCCATGTTTACACAGATGGCGGTGGAGATAATTCCATATTTATACAGATGGCAGTGTAGATATTTCCATGTTTATTCAGATAGCAGTGTAGATATTTCCATGTTTATACAGATAGCGGTGTAGATATTTCCATGTTTATAGAGATAGCAGTGTAGATATTTCCATGTTTATACAGATGGCTGTGTAGATATTTCCATGTTTATACAGACGGCAGTGCAGATATTTCCCTGTTTATACAGATGGAGGTGTAGATATTTCCATGTTTATCCACATGACTGTTTAGATATTTCCATATTTTTACAACTGGCGGTGTAGTTATTTCCATGTTCCTAGAGATGGCTGTGTAGATATTTCCATGTTTATGCAGATGGCAGTGTAGATATTTCCATATTTGTAAAAATATCCATGTGGATATTTCCATGTTTATACAGATAGCGGTGTAGACATTTCCATGTTGATAGAGATAGCGGTGTATATATTTCCATACTTACACAGATAGCGGTGTAGATATTTCCATGTTTATACAGATAGCGGTGTAGATGTTTCCATGTTTATACAGATAGCAGTTTAGATATATCCATGTTTATACAGATCGTGGTGTAGATATTTCCATGTTTATACAGATAGCGGTGTAGATATTTCCATGTTTACAGAGATAGAGGTGTAGATATTTCCATATTTGCACAGATAGCTGTGTAGATATTTCCATGATTATACAGATAGTGGTGGAGATATTACCATGTTTATAGAGATGGCGGTGTAGATATTTCCATGTTTATGTAGATACCGGTGTAAATATTTGCATGTTTATACAGATAGCGGTGTAGATATTTGCATGTTTACACAGATAGCGATGTAGTTATTTACATGTTTATAGAGATAGCGGTGTAGATATTTCCATGTTTATAGTGATGGCTGTGAGGATATTTCCAAGTTTATACAGATGGCAGTGTATATATTTCTACGTTTATACAGATAGTGGTTTAGGTATTTCCATGTTTATACAGATGACTGTGTAGGTATTTCCATGTATATACAGATAGCGGTGTAGATATTTCATTGTTTATACAGACAGTGGTGTAGGTATTTCCATGTTTATAGAGATAGCAGTATAGATATTTCCATGTTTATACAGATGGCGTTGGAGATAATTCCATGTTTATACAGATGGCAGTGAATATATTTCCATGTTTATACAGATAGCAGTGTAGATATTTCCATGTTTATGCATATAGCGGTGTAGGTATTTCCATGTTTATAGAGATAGCAGTGTAGATATTTCCATGTTTATACACATGGCTGTGTAGATATTTCCATGTGTATACAGATGGCAGTGTAGATATTTCCATGTTTATACAGATGGAGGTGTAGATATTTCCATGATAAAACAGACAGCGGTGTGGCTATTTCCATGTTTATAGAGATAGCGGTGTAGATATTTCCATGTTTATAGAGATGGCTGTGAGGATATTTCCAAGTTTATACAGATGGCAATGTAGATATTTCCAAGTTTATACAGATAGTGGTTTAGGTATTTCCATGTTTATACAAATGTCTGTGTAGGTATTTCAATGTATATACACATAGCGGTGTAGGTATTTCCATGTATATACAGATAGCGGTGTAGGTATTTCCATGTTTATAGAGATAGCAGTGTAGATATTTCCATGTTTATACAGATGGCAGTGGAGATAATTCCATGTTTATACAGATGGCAGTGTAGATATTTCCATGTTTATACAGATAGTGGTGTAGGTATTTCCATGTTTATAGAGATAGCAGTGTTGATATTTCCATGTTTATACAGATGGCGGTGGAGATAATTCCATGTTTATACAGATGGCAGTGTAGATATTTCCATGTTTATACAGATGGAGGTGTAGATATTTCGATGTTTATACAGACAGCGGTGTCGTATTTCCATGCTTACAGAGATAGCGGTGTAGATATTTCCATGTTTATACAGATGGCGGTGGCGATAATTCCATCTTTATACAGATGGCATTGTAGATATTTCCATGTTTTACAGATAGCAGTGTAGATATTTCCATGTTTATACAGATGGCTGTGTAGATATTTCCTTGTGTATACAGATGGCAATGTAGATATTTCCATGTTTATAGAGATGGAGGTGTAGATATTTCCATGTTTATGCACATGACTGTTTAGATATTTCCATATTTTTACAAATGGCGGTGTAGATATTTCCATGTTTCTAGAGATGGCTGTGTAGATATTTCCATATATATACAGATGGCAGTGTAGATATATCCATGTTCATACAGATAGTGGTGTGGATATTTCCATGTTAATACAGATGAATGTGTAGGTATTTCCATGTTTATACAGATGGCGGTGTAGATATTTCCATATTTATAGAAATATCCATGTAGATATTTCCAAGTTTATACAGATGGAGGTGGAGATAATTCCATGTTTATACAGATGTCAGTGTAGATATTTCCATGTGTATACAGATGGCAGTGTAGATATTTCCATGTTTATACAGATGGAGGTGTAGATATTTCCATGTTTATAAAGATAGCAGTGTGGCTATTTCCATGTTTATAGAGATAGCGGTGTAGATATTTCCATGTTTATAGAGATGGCTGTGAGGATATTTCCATGTTTGTACAGGTGGCAGTGTAGATATTTCCACGTTTATAAAGATAGTGGTTTAGGTATTTCCATGTTTATACAGATGAGTGTGAATGTCTTTCCATGCATATACAGATAGCGGTATAGATATTTCCATGTTTATACAGATAGCGGTGTAGGCATTTACATGTTTACAGAGATAGCAGTGTAGATATTTCCATGTTTACACAGATGGCGGTGGAGATAAATCCATGTTTATACAGATGGCAGTGTAGATATTTCCATGTTTATACAGATAGCAGTGTAGATATTTCCATGTTTATACAGATGGCTGTGTAGATATTTCCATGTGTATACAGATGGCAGTGCAGATATTTCCCTGTTTATGCAGATGGAGGTGAGGATATTTCCATGTTTATGCACATGACTGTTTAGATATTTCCATATTTTTACAAATGGCGGTGTAGATATTTCCATGTTTCTAGAGATGGCTGTGTAGATATTTCCATGTTTCTACAGATGGCAGTGTAGATATGCCCATGTTTCTACAGATAGTGGTGTGGCTATTTGTATGTTTATACAGATGATTGTGTAGGTATTTCCATGTTTATACAGATGGCGGTGTAGATATTTCCATATTTATAAAAATATCCATGTAGATATTTCCATGTTTATACAGAAAGCGGTGTAGATATTTCCATGTTTATAGAGATAGCGTTGTATATATTTCCATACTTATACAGATAGCGGTGTAGATATTTCCATGTTTATACAGATAGCGGTGTAGATGTTTCCATGTTTATACAGATAGTGGTGAAGATATATCCATTTTTATACAGATCGTGGTGCAGATAATTCCATGTTTATACCGATAGCGGTGTAGATATTTCCATGTTTATACAGATATCGGTGTAGATATTTCCATGTTTACAGAGATAGAGGTGTAGATATTTCCATATTTGTACAGATAGCTGTGTAGATATTTCCATGATTATACAGATAGCGGTGGAGATATTACCATGTTTATAGAGATGGCGGTGTAGATATTCCCAAGTTTATATAGATAGCAGTGTACATATTTCCATGTTTATACAGATAGCGGTGTAGATATTTGCATGTTTACACAGAGGGCGATGTAGTTATTTCCATGTTTATAGAGATAGCGGTGTAGATATTTCCATGTTTACAGAGATGGCTGTGAGGACATTTCCATGTTTATACAGATGGCAGTGTATATATTTCCACGTTTATACAGATAGTGGTTTAGGTATTTCCATGTTTATACAGATGACTGTGTAGGTATTTCCATGTATATACAGATAGCGGTGTAGATATTTCATTGTTTATACAGACAGGGGTGTAGGTATTTCCATGTTTATAGAGATAGCAGTGTAGATATTTCCATGTTTATACAGATGGCGGTGGAGATAATTCCATGTTGATACAGATGGCAGTGTAGATACTTCCACGTTTACACAGATAGCAGTGTAGATATTTCCATTTTTATGCAGATAACGGGGTAGGTATTTCCATGTTTATACAGATAGCGGTTTAGATATTTCCGTGCCTACGGAGATAGAGGTGTAGATATTTCCATATTTGGACAAATTGCGTTGTAGATATTTCCATCTTCACAAAGATAGCGGTGTACATATTTGCATGTTTACACAGACAGCTGTGTAGATATTACCATGTTAACACAGATAGTGTTGTAGATTTTTCCATGTTTATACAGATTGCGGTGTAGGTATTTCCATGTTTATAAAGACAGCGGTGTGGATATTTCCATGTTTATACAGATAGCCGTGGAACTATTTCCATGTTTATACAGATAGCGGTGTAGATATTTCCTTGTTTACACAGACAGCGGTGTAGATATTTCCATGTTTTTTCAGATAGTGTTATAGATATTTCCATGTTTATAAAAAGAGCTATGGAGATATTTCCATGTCTATACAGATAGCTGTGGAGATATTTCCATGTTTATTAACATGGCGTAGATATTTCCAAGTTTATGCAGATAGCAGTGTAGATATTTCCATGTTTATACAGATGGCAGTTGAGATATTTGCATGTTTATAATGATAGCGGTGTAGGTATTTCCATGTTTAGAGAGACACTGGTGTAGATATTTCCATGTTTATACAGATAATGTTGTACATATTTCCATGTTTATACAGATAGCGTTGAAGATATATCCATGTTTACACAGATAGCGATGTAGTTATTTCCATTTTTATAGAGATAGCGGTGTAGATATTTCCATGTTTACAGAGATGGCTGTGAGGATATTTCCATGTTTATACAGATGGCAGTGTATATATTTCCACTTTTATACAGATAGTGGTTTAGGTATTTCCATGTTTATACAGATGACTGTGTAGGTATTTCCATGTATATACAGATATCTGTGTAGATATTTCATTGTTTATACAGACAGGGGAGTAGGTATTTCCATGTTTATAGAGATAGCAGTGTAGATATTTCCATGTTTATACAGATGGCGGTGGAGATAATTCCATGTTTATACAGATGGCAGTGTAGATATTTCCATGTTTATACAGATAGCAGTGTAGATATTTCCATTTTTATGCAGATATCGGGGTAGGTATTTCCATGTTTATAGAGATAGCAGTGTAGATATTTCCATGTTTATACAGATGGCGGTGTAGATATTCCTAAGTTTATATAGATAGCAGTGTACATATTTCCATGTTTATACAGATAGCGGTGTAGATATTTGCATGTTTACACAGAGAGCGATGTAGTTATTTCCATGTTTATAGAGATAGCGGTGTAGATATTTCCATGTTTATAGAGATGGCTGTGAGGATATTTCCATATTTATACAGATGGCAGTGTAGATATTTCCACGTTTATGCAGATAGTGATTTAGGTATTTCCATGTTTATACAGATGACTGCGTAGGTATTTCCATGTATATACAGACAGCGGGGTAGGTATTTCCATGTTTATACAGATAGCGGTGTAGGTATTTCCATGTTTCTAGAGATGGCTGTGTAGATATTTCCATGTGTATACAGACGGCAGTGTAGATATTTCCATGTTTATACAGATGGAGGTGTAGATATTTCCATGTTTATGCACATGACTGTTTAGATATTTCCATATTTTTACAAATGGCGGTGTAGATATTTCCATGTTTCTAGAGATGGTGGTGTAGATATTTCCATGTTTAAACAGATGGCTGTGTAGATATTTCCATGTTTATACAGATAGTGGTGTGGCTATTTCCATGTTTATACAGATGACTGTGAAGGTATTTCCATGTTTATACAGATGGCGGTGTAGATATTTCCATATTTATAAAAATATCCCTGAAGATATTTCCATGTTTATACAGATAGCGGTGTAGACACTTCCATGTTTATAGAGATAGCGGTGTATATATTTCCATACTTATACAGATAGCGGTGTAGATATTTCCATGTTTATATAGATGGCGGTGAAAATGTTTCCATGTTTATACAGGTAGCGGTGTAGATATATCCATGTTTATACAGATCGTGGTGTAGATATTTCCATGTTTATACAGATAGCGATGTGGCTATTTCCATGTTTACAGAGATAGAGGTGTAGGTATTTCCATATTTGCACAGATAGCTGTGTAGATATTTCCATGATTATACAGATAGTGGTGGAGATATTACCATGTTTATAGAGATGGCGGTGTAGATATTTCCAAGTTTATGTAGATAGCGGTGTAGATATTTCCATTTTTATACAGATAGCATTGTAGATATTTGCATGTTTACACAGATAGCGATGTAGTTATTTCCGTGTTTATAGAGATAGCGGTGTAGATATTTCCATGTTTATAGAGATGGCTGTGAGGCTATTTCCATGTTTATACAGATGGCAGTGTATATATTTCTACGTTTATACAGATAGTGGTTTACGTATTTCCATGTTTATACAGATGACTGTGTAGGTATTTCCATGTATATACAGATAGCGGTGTAGATATTTCATTGTTTATACAGACAGCGGCGTAGATATTTCTATGTTTATAGAGATAACAGTGTAGATATTTCCATGTTTATACAGATGGCGGTGGAGATAATTCCATGTTATACAGACGGCAGTGTAGATATTTCCATGTTTATAAAGATAGCAGTGTAGATATTTCCATGTTTATGCATATAGCAGTGTAGGTATTTCCATGTTTATTGAGAAAGCCGTGTAGATATTTCCATGTTTATACAGATGGCTGTGTAGATATTTCCATGTGTATACAGATGGCAGTGTAGATATTTCCATGTTTATACAGATGGAGGTGTAGATATTTCCATGTTGATACAGATAGCGGTGTGGCTATTTCCATGTTTATAGAGATAGCGGTGTAGATATTTCCATGTTTATAGAGATGGCTGTGAGGATATTTCCATGTTTATACAGATGGCAGTGTAGATATTTCCTCGTTTATACAGAGAGTGGTTTAGGTATTTCCATGTTTATACAGATGACTGTGTAGGTATTTCTATGTATATACAGATAGCGGTGTAGGTATTTCCATGTTTATACAGATAGCGGTGTAGGTATTTCCATGTTTCTAGAGATGGCTGTGTAGATATATCCAAGTGTATACAGATGGCAGTGCAGATATTTCCATGTTTATACAGATGGAGGTGCAGATATTTCCATGTTTATGCACATGACTGTTTAAATATTTCCATATTTTTACAAATGGCGGTGTAGATATTTCCAGGTTTCTAGAGATGGCTGTGTAGATATTTCCATGTTTATACAGATGGCTGTGTAGATATTTCCATGTTTATACAGATAGTGGTGTGGCTATTTCCATGTTTATACAGATGAATGTGTAGGTATTTCCATGTTTATACAGATGGCGGTGTAGATATTTCCATATTTATAAAAATATCCATGTAGATATTTCCATGTTTATACAGATAGCGGTGAAGATAATTCCATGTATTCACAGATGGTGGTGTAGGTATTTCCGTGTTTATACACATGGCGGAGTAGATACTTCCATCTTTATGGAGATGGCATTGTAGATATTTTCATGTTTATATTGATGGCGGCATAGATATTTCCATATTTATAGAGATAGCGGTGTAGATATTTCCATCTTTCTACAGATGGCAGTGTAGATATTTCCATGTTTATACAGACAGCGGTGAAGATATTTCCATATTTATACAGATGTCTGTGTAGATATTTCCATGTGTATACAGATGGTATTGTAGGTATTTCCATGTTTATACAGATGGTGGTGTAGATATTTCCATGTTTATTCAGATGACTGTGTAGTTATTTCCATATTTTTACAGATGGCAGTGTAGATATTTCCATGTTTACACAGATTGCGGTGCAGATATTTCCATCTTTCTACAGATGGCATTGTAGATATTTCCATGTTTATAAAGATGGCGGTGTAGATGTTTCCATGTTTATATAGATGGTGGTGTAGATATTACCATGTTTATGCAGATTGCGGTGTAGATATTTCCATGTTTATACAGATCGGGGTGAAGTTATTTCCATGTTTATACAGATCGCGGTGAAGATATTTCCATGTTTACACAGATGGTGGTGTAGATATTTCCGTGTTAATACACATGGCGGAGTAGATACTTCCATCCTTATGGAGATGGCAGTGTAGCTAATTTCATGTTTATAGAGATGGCGGTGTAGATATTTCCATATGTATAGAGATAGCGGTGTAGATATTTCCATCTTTCTACAGATGGCAGTGTAGATAATTCCATGTTTATACAGATGGCGGTGTAGATATTTCCATATTTATACAGATGTCTCTGTATTTATTTCCATGTGTATACAGATGGTATTGTAGGTATTTCCATGTTTATACAGATGTTGGTGTAGATATTTCCATGTTTATTCAGATGACTGTGTAGATATTTCCATGTTTTTACAGATGGCAGTGTAGATATTTCAATGTTTATAGAGATGGCCCTGTAGATATTTCCATGTTTATACAGATAGCGGTGTAGATATTTCCATGTTTTTACAGATATCGGTGTAGATATTTCCATGTTTACACAGATTGCATTGTAGATATTTCCATCTTACTACAGATGGCATTGTAGATATTTCCATATTTATACAGACGGCGGTGTAGATATCTCCATGTTTATATAGATGGTGGTGTAGATATTACCATGTTTATACAGATAGCGGTGTAGATATTTCCATGCTTATACAGATCGTGGTGAAGGTATATCCATGTTTATACAGATCGTGGTGTAGATATTTCCATGTTTCTACAGATCGCGGTGTAGATATTTCCATGTTTATACAGATAGCTGGGTAGATATTTCCATGTTTATACAGATGGTGGTGTAGATATTTCCATGTTTATTCAGATGACTGTGTAGATATTTCCATGTTTTTACAGATGGCAGTGTAGATATTTCAATGTTTATAGAGATGGCGCTGTAGATATTTCCATGTTTATACAGATAATGGTGGAGATACTTCCATGTTTATACAGAGAGCAGTGGAGATATTTCCATGTTTATACACATAGCGGTGTACATATTTCCATGTTTATACAGACAGCGGTGTAGGTATTTCCATGTTTATACAGATAGCGGTGCAGATATTTCCATGTTTATACAGATGCCTATGCAGATATTTCCATATTTATACAGAGGGCTGTGTAGATATTTCTAAGTTTATACAGATGGCAGTGTAGATATTTCCATGTTCCTACACATGACTGTGTAGGTATTTCCATGTTTATACAGATGGCTTTGTAGATATTTCCATGTTTATAGAGATAGCAGTCCACATATTTCCATGTTTATACAGATAGCGGTGTATATATTTCCATGTTTATACAGATCGTTGTGTAGAGATTTCCATGTTTATATAGATACCGGTGTAGATATTTCCATGTATATACAGACCGCAGTGTAGATATTTCGATGTTTATAGAGATAGAAGTGTAGATATTTCCATGTTTGTACAGATGGCGGTGTTGATGTTTTCATCTATACACAGATTGCCGTGTAGATATTTCCATGTGTATACTGATGACATTATAGCTATTTCCATGTTTATACAGATGGTGGTGTAGATATGTTCATGTTTATATAGATGGTTGCGTAGATATTACCATGTTTATACAGATAGCGGTGTAGATATTTCCATGTTTATAAAGATCCTGGTGAAGATATTTCCATGTTTATACAGATCGCGGTGTAGAAATTTCCAGGTTTATACAGATCGCGGTGTAGATATTTCCATGTTTTTACAGATAGCGGTGTACATATTTCCATGTTTATACAGATAGCGGTGTAGATATTTCCATGTTTATACAGATAGCGGTGTAGATATTTCCATGTTTACACAGATTGCGGTGTATATATTTCCATCTTTCTACAGATGGCATTGTAGATATTTCCATGTTTATACAGATGGCGGTGTAGATATTTTCATGTTTATATAGTTGGTGGTGTAGATGTTACCAGGTTTATACAGATAGCGGTGTAGATATTTCCATGTTTATACAGATAGCGGTGTAGATATTTCCATGTATATACATCTGGCTGTGTAGATATTTCCATGTTTATACAGATAACTTTGTAGGTATTTCCATGTTTACAGATGGCGGTGTAGGTATTTCCATGTTTATAGAGATAGCTGTGTAGATATTTCCATGTTTATACAGATAACGGTGTAGGTGTTTCCATGTTTATACAGATCGCGGTGTAGATATTTCCATGTTTATACAGAGGGCTGTGTAGATATTTCCATGTTTATACACATATCGGTGTACATATTTCCATGTTCCTACACATGACTGTGTAGGTATTTCCATGTTTAAACAGATGGCTTTGTAGATATTTCCATGTTTATAGAGATAGCGATGCAGATATTTCCATGTTTATACAGATATCGGTGTAAATATTTCCATGTTTATACAGACCGTGGTGTAGATATTTCCATGTTTATACATATACCGGTGTAGGTATTTCCATGTTTATACAGACCGCAGTGTAGATATTTCCATGTTTATAGAGATAGCGGTGTAGATATTTCCATGTTTGTACAGATGGTGGTGTTGATGTTTCCATCTATACACAGATTGCCGTGTAGGTATTTCTATGTGTATACAGATGGCATTGTAGATATTTCCATGTTTATACATATGGTGGTGTAGATATTTCCATGTTTATACAGATGACTGTATAGGTATTTCTTGTTTTTACAGATGGCATTGTAGATATTTCCATGTTTATAGAGATAGCAGTGTAGATATTTTCATGTTTATACAGATAACTTTGTAAGTACTTCCATGTTTATACAGATGGCGGTGTAGATATTTCCAAATTTATTGAGATAGCGATGTAGATATTTACATATTTATACAGATAACGGTGTAGAATTTTCCATGTTTATACAGATAGCGGTGTAAATATTTCCATGTTTATACAGATCACGGTGTGGATATTTCCATGTTTATAGGGATAGCGGTGTAGATATTTCCATGTTTATAGAGATAGCGGTGTTGATATTTCTATATTTATACAGATAACGGTGTAGATATTTCCATGTTTATACAGATAGCGGTGTTGATATTTCCATGTTTATGCAGATAGCGGTGTAGATATTTCCATGTATATACAGATGGCTGTGTATATATTTCCATGTTTATACAGATGACTTTGTAGGTATTTCCATGTTTATACAGATGGCGGTGTAGGTATTTCCATGTTTATAGAGATAGCTGTGTAGATATTTCCATGTTTGTACAGATAACGGTGTAGATATTTCCATGTTTATACAGATCGCGGTGTAGATATTTCCATGTTTATACAGAGGGCTCTGTAGTTATTTCCATGTTTATACACATAGCGGTGTACATATTTCCATGTTCCTAAACATGACTGTGTAGGTATGTCCAAGTTTATACAGATGGCTTTGTAGATATTTCCATGTTTATAGAGATAGCGGTGCAGATATTTCCATGTTTATACAGATAGCGGTGTAAATATTTTCAAGTTTATACAGATCGTGGTGTAGATATTTCCATGTTAATACAGATACCGGTGTAGATATTTCCATGTTTATACAGACCACAGTGTAGATATTTCCATGTTTATAGAGATAGCGGTGTAGATATTTCCATGTTTGTATAGATGGCGGAGTTGATGTTTCCATCTATACACAGATTGCCGTTTAGATATTTCCATGTGTATACACATGGCATTGTAGATATTTCCATGTTTATACAGATGGTGGTGTAGATATTTCCATGTTTATACAGATGACTGTATAGGTATTTCCATGTTTTTACAGATGGCATTGTAGATATTTCCATGTTTATAGAGATAGCAGTGTAGATATTTCCATGTTTATACATATGGCGGTGTAGATATTTCCATGTTTATAGAGATAGCGGTGTAGATATTTCCATATTTATACAGATAACGGTGTAGATATTTCCTTGTTTATACAGATAGCCGTGTAAATATTTCCATGTTTATACAGACCGCGGTGTATATATATCCATGTGTATACAGATAGCGTTGCAGATATTTCCATGTTTGTACAGATGTCGGTGTTGATATTTCCATCTAAACCCAGATGACCATGTAGATATTTATATGTTTACACAGATGGCGGCGCAGATATTTCTATGGATATGTAGATGGCAGTGTTAATATTTCCATGTTTATACAAATCGCGGTGAAGATATTTCCATGTTTATACAGATGTCTATGCAGATATCTCCATATTTATACAGAGGGCTGTGTAGATATTTCTATGTTTATACAGATGACAGTGTAGATATTTCCATGTTCCTACACATGACTGTGTAGCTATTTCCATGTTTACACAGATGGCTTTGTAGATTTTTCCGTGTCTATAGAGAAATCGGTGCAGATATTTCAATGTTTATACAGATAGTGGTGTATATATTTCCATGTTTATACAGATCGTGGTGTAGATATTTCAATGTTTATACAGATAACGGTGTAGATATTTCCATGTTTATACAGACCGCTGTGTAGATATATCCATGTTTATAGAGATAGCAGTGTAGATATTTCCATGTTTGTATGGATGGCGGTGTTGATGTTTCCATCTATACACAGATTGCCGTGTAGGTATTTCCATGTGTATACAAAAGGCATTGTAGATATTTCCATGTTTATACAGATGGTGGTGTAGATATTTCCATGTTTACACAGATGTCTGTATAGGTATTTCCATGTTTATACAGCTGGCGGTGTAGATATTTCCATGTTTATAGAGATAGCGGTGTAGATATTTCCATATATATACAGATAACGGTGTAGAAATTTCCATGTTTATACAGATATCGGTGTAAATATTTCCATGTTTACACAGATCACGGTGTAGATATTTCCATGTTTATAAAGATAGCGGTGTAGATATTTCCATGTTTATACAGATAGCGGTGTAGATACTTCCATGTTTATACAGACCGCAGTGTAGATATTTCCATGTTTATACAGATAGCGGTGCAGATATTTCCATGTTTGTACAGATGGCGGTGTTGATATTTCCATCTATACACAGATGAACGTGTAGATATTTCCATGTTTATACAGATGGCGACGCAGATATTTCTATGGATATGTAGATGGCGGTGTAGATATTTCCATGTATATACAGATAGCGGTGTAGTTGTTTCCATGTTTATATAGAGAGCGGTGTAGATATTTCCATGTATGTACACATGACAGTGTAGATATTTCCATGTTTATACAGATGGCGGTGTAGGTATTTCCATGTTTATACAGATAACTTTGTAAGTATTTCCATGTTTATACGGATGGCGGTGTAGATATTTCGATGTTTATAGAGATAGCAGTGGGAATATTTCCACGTTTATACAAATAGCGGTGTAGTTATTTCCATGTTTATATAGATAACGGTATAGATGTTTCTATGTATATACACATGGCTGTGTAGATATTTCCATGTTTATACAGATGGCGCTGTAGGTATTTCCATGTTTATATAGATAACTTTGTAAGTATTTCCATGTTTATACAGATGGCGGTGAAGATATTTCGATGTTTATAGAGATGGCGGTGTAGATATTTCCATGTTCATAGAGATAGCGGTGTTGATTTCTCCATGTTTATAGAGATAGCTGTGTGGATATTTCCATGTTTATACAGATAGGGGTGTAGATATTTCCATGTTTATAGAGATGGCGGTGTAGATATTTACATGTTTATACAGATCACGGTGTAGATATTTCCATGTTTATACAGATTGCGGTGTTGACATTACCATGTTTATAGGGATAGCGGTGCAAATATTTCCACATTTATACAGATAGCGGTGTTATTATTAGCATGTTTATACAGATAGCGGTGTAGATATTTCCATGTATAAACAGATGTCTGTGTATATATTTCCATGTTTAAACAGATGGCGGTGTAGATATTTCCTTGTTTATACACATACCGGTGTAGTTATTTCCATGTTTATACAGATAGCGGTGTAGATATTTCCATGTATATACAGATGGCTGTGTAGATATTTCCATGTTTATACAGATGGCTGTGTAGATATTTCCATGTTTATACAGATGACTTTGTAGGTATTTCCATGTTTATACAGATGGCGGTGTAGATGTTTCCATGTTTATAGAGATAGCTGTGTAGATATTTCCATGTTTATACAGATAGCGGTGTAGATATTTCCTTGTTCATACAGATATCGGTGTAGATATTTCCATGTATATACAGATGGCTGTGTAGATATTCCATGTTTATACAGATGGATGTGTAGATATTTCCATGTTTATACAGATGACTTTGTAGGTATTTCCATGTTTATACAGATGGCGGTGTAGGTATTTCCATGTTTATAGAGATAGCTGTGTAGATTTTCCATGTTTCTACAGAGAGCGGTGTAGATATTTCCATGTTTATACAGATCGCGGTGTAGATATTTTCATGTTTATACAGATAGCGGTGTAGATATTTCCATGTTTTTACTGATATCGGTGTAGATATTTCCATCTTTACACAGATTGCGGTGTAGATATTTCCATCTTTCTACAGATGGCATTGTAGATATTTCCATGTTTAAACAGATGGCGGTGTAGATATTTCCATGTTTATAAAGATGGTGGTGTAGATATTACCATGTTTATACAGATAGCGGTGTAGATATTTCCATGTTTATACAGATAGCGATGTAGATATTTCCATGTATATACAGATGGCTGTGTAGATATTTCCATGTTTATACAGATGACTTTGTAGCTATTTCCATGTTTATACAGAAGGCGGTGTAGGTATTTCCATGTTTATAGAGATAGCTGTGTAGATATTTCCATGTTTATACAGATAACGGTGTAGATATTTCCATGTTTATACAGATCGTGGTGTGGATATTTCCATGTTTATACAGAGGGCTGTGTAGATATTTCCACGTTTATACATATATCTGTGTACATATTTAGATGTTCCTACAGATGACTGTGTAGGTATATTCATGTGTATACAGATGACATTGTAGATAATTCCATGTTTATACAGATGGTGGTGTAGATATTTCCATGTTTATACAGATGACTGTATAGGTATTTCCATGTTTTTACAGATGGCATTGTAGATATTTCCATGTTTATAGAGATAGCAGTGTAGATATTTCCATGTTTATACATATGGCGATGTAGATATTTCCATGTTTATAGAGATAGCGGTGTAGATATTTCCATACTTATACAGATAACGGTGTAGATGTTTCCATGTTTATACAGATCGTAGTGTAGATATTTGCATGTTCATACAGATAGCGGTGTAGATATTTCCATGTTTATACAGATAGCGCTGTAGATATTTCCATGTTTATACAGATGGCGGTGTAGATATTTCCATGTTTATAGAGAACGCGGTGTAGATATTTCCATTTTTAAAGATATAGCGGTGTAGATATATCCATGTTCATAGAGATAGCAGTGAGGATATTTCCATGTTTATACAGATATCAGTGTAGATAATTCCATTTTTATAGAGATAGCAGTTTAGATATTTCATATTTATACAGATAGCTGTGTAGATATTTCCATGTTTATACAGATTGCGGTGTAGATATTTCCATTTCTATACACATGACTGTGTAGGTATTTCCATGTTTATACCTATGGCTTTGTAGATATTTCGATGTTTATAGAGATAGCAGTGGAGATATTTCCATGTTTATACAGATAGCGATGTAGATACTTCCATGTATATACAGATGGTTGTGTAGATATTTCCATGTTTATACAGATGGCGGTGTAGATATTTCCATGTTTATACAGATAACTTTGTAAGTATTTCCATGTTTATACAGATGGCGGTGTAGATATTTCGATGTTTATAGAGATTGCAGTGGAGATATTTCCATGTTTATACAGATAGCGGTGTAGATATTTCCATGTTTATACTGATCGTTGTGTAGATATTTCCATGTTTATAGAGATGGCGGTGTAGATATTTCCATGTTCATAGAGATAGCGGTGTTGATTTTTCCATGTTTATAGAGATAGCGGTGTGGATATTTACATGTTTATACAGATAGTGGAGTAGATATTTCCGTGTTTATAGAGATGGCAGTGTAGATATTTCCATGTTTATACAGATCACGGTGTAGGTATTTCCATGTTTATACCATTGGCGGTGTAGATATTTCCATGTTTATAGAGACAGCGATGTAGGTATTTCCATGTTTATACAGATGCCTATGCAGATATCTCCATATTTATACAGAGGGCTGTGTTGATATTTCTATGTTTATACAGATGGCAGTGTAGATATTTCCATGTTCCTACACATGACTGTGTAGGTATTTCCATGTTTATAAAGATGGCTTTGTAGGTATTTCCATGTCTATAGAGATAGCGGTGCTGATATTTCAATGTTTATACAGATAGCGGTGTATATATTTCCAGGTTTATACAGATCGTGGTGTAGATATTTCCATGTTTATACAGATAACTCTGTAGATATTTCCATATTTATACAGACCGCAGTGTAGGTATTTCCATGTTTATAGAGATAGCAGTGTAGATATTTCCAAGTTTGTAGAGATGGCGGTGTTGATGTTTCCATCTATACACAGATTGCCGTGTAGGTATTTCCATGTGTATACAGATGGCATTGTAGATATTTCCATGTTTATACAGATGGTGGTGTAGATATTTCCATGTTTACACAGATGACTCTATAGATATTTCCATGTTTATACAGATGGCGGTGTTGATATTTCCATGTTTATAGAGATAGCGGTGTAGATATTTCCATATTTATACAGATAACGGTGTAGAAATTTCCATGTTTATAAAGATAGCGGTGTAAATATTTCCATGTTTATACAGATCACGGTGTAGATATTTCCTTGCTTATACAAATAGCGGTGTAGTTATTTCCATGTTTATACAGATAGCGGTGTAGATATTTCCATGTATATACATATGGCTGTGTAGATATTTCCATGTTTATACAGATGGTTTGTAGATATTTCCATGTTTATACAGATGACTTTGTAGGTATTTCCATGTTTATACAGATGGCGGTGTAGATATTTCCATGTTTATAGAGATAGCTGTGAAGATATTTCCATGGACATGCAGAGGGCGGTGTAGACATTTCCATGTTTATACAGATAGCGGTGAAGATATTTCCATGTATTCACAGATGGTGGTGTAGGTATTTCCGTGTTTATACACATGGCGGAGTAGATACTTCCATCTTTATGGAGATGGCATTGTAGATATTTTCATGTTTATAGAGATGGCGGCGTAGATATTTCCATATTTATAGAGATAGCGGTGTAGATATTTCCATCTTTCTACAGATGGCAGTGTAGATATTTCCATGTTTATACAGACGGCGGTGTAGATATTTCCATATTTATACAGATGTCTGTGTAGATATTTCCATGTGTATACAGATGGTATTGTAGGTATTTCCATGTTTATACAGATGGTGGTGTAGATATTTCCATGTTTTTTCAGATGACTGTGTAGTTATTTCCATATTTTTACAGATGGCAGTGTAGATATTTCCATGTTTACACAGATTGCGGTGCAGATATTTCCATCTTTCTACAGATGGCATTGTAGATATTTCCATGTTTATAAAGATGGCGGTGTAGATATTTCCATGTTTATATAGATGGTGGTGTAGATATTACCATGTTTATACAGATCGCGGTGTAGATATTTCCATGTTTATACAGATCGGGGTGAAGGTATTTCCATGTTTATACAGATCGCGGTGTAGATATTTCCATGTTTACACAGATGGTGGTGTAGATATTTCCGTGTTAATACACATGGCAGAGTAGATACTTCCATCCTTATGGAGATGGCAGTGTAGCTAATTTCATGTTTATAGAGATGGCGGTGTAGATATTTCCATATGTATAGAGATAGCGGTGTAGATATTTCCATCTTTCTACAGATGGCAGTGTAGATAATTCCATGTTTATACAGATGGCGGTGTAGATATTTCCATATTTATACAGATGTCTCTGTATTTATTTCCATGTGTATACAGATGGTATTGTAGGTATTTCCATGTTTATACAGATGTTGGTGTAGATATTTCCATGTTTATTCAGATGACTGTGTAGATATTTCCATGTTTTTAAAGATGGCAGTGTAGATATTTCAATGTTTATAGAGATGGCGCTATAGATATTTCCATGTTTATACAGATAGCGGTGTAGATATTTCCATGTTTTTACAGATATCGGTGTAGATATTTCCATGTTTACACAGATTGCATTGTAGATATTTCCATCTTTCTACAGATGGCATTGTAGATATTTCCATATTTATACAGACGGCGGTGTAGATATCTCCATGTTTATATAGATGGTGGTGTAGATATTAGCATGTTTATACAGATAGCGGTGTATATATTTCCATGCTTATACAGATCGTGGTGAAGATATTTCCATGTTTATACAGATCGTGGTGTTGATATTTCCATGTTTCTACAGATCGCGGTGTAGATATATCCATGTTTATACAGATAGCTGTGTACATATTTCCATGTTTATACAGACAGTGGTGTAGATATTTCCATGTTTATTGAGATAGCGGTGTAGTTATTTCCATGTTTATAGACATAGCGGTGTAGATATTTCCATGTTTATATAGATGGCGTTGTAGATATTTCCATGTTTATACCGATAGCGGTGTTGGTATTTCCACGTTAATACAGATAGCGATGTAGATATTTCTATGTTTATACAGCTCGCGATGCAAGTATTTATATCTTTATACAGATGGCATTGTAGATATTTCCTTATTCACACAGATTTCGGTGTAGATTTTTCCATGTTTATACAGATGGCGGAGATGTTAGTTCCATGTTTATGGAGATGGCAGTGCAGATATTTTCATTTTTATAGAGATGGCGGTGAAGATATTTCCAGTTTTATAGAGATGGCTGTGTAGATAGTTACATGTTTATACAGATGGCTGTGTAGATAGTTCCATGTGTATACAGATGGCATTGTAGATATTTCCATATTTATACAGATGTCTGTGTAGGTATTTCCATGTTTTCACAGATGGCAGTGCAGATATTTCCATGTTTATGGAGATAGCGATGTAGATATTACCATGTTTGTACAGATGGCGGTGTTGATATTTCCATCTATACACAGATGGCCGTGTAGATATTTCCATGTTTATACAGATTGCGGCATAGATATTTCCATGGACATGCAGATGGCGGTGTAGATATTTCCATGTTTATACAGATAGCAGTGTAGATATTTCCATGTTTACACGAATGGTGATGTAGATATTTCCGTGTTTATACACATGGCGGAGTAGATACTTCCATCTTTATGGAGATGGCAGTGTAGATATTTTCATCTTTATAGAGATGGCGTTGTAGATATTTAGATATTTATAGAGATAGCGGTGTAGATATTTCGATCTTTCTACAACTGGCAGTGTAGATATTTCCATGTTTATACAGATGGCGGTGTAGATATTTCCATATTTATACAGATGTCTGTGTAGATATTTCCATGTGTATACAGATGGTATTGTAGGTATTTCCATGTTTATACAGATGGTGGTGTAGATATTTCCATGTTTATTCAGATGACTGTGTAGTTATTTCCATGTTTTTACAGATGGCAGTGTAGATATTTCAATGTTTATAGAGATGGCGCTGTACATATTTCCATGTTTATACAGATAATGGTGGAGATATTTCCATGTTTATACAGAGAGCAGTGGAGATATTTCCATGTTTATACACATAGCGGTGTACATATTTCCATGTTTATACAGACAGCGGTGTAGGTATTTCCATGTTTATACAGATAGCGGTGCAGATATTTCCATGTTTATACAGATGCCTATGCAGATATTTCCATATTTATTCAGAGGGCTGTGTAGATATTTCTAAGTTTATACAGATGGCATCGTAGATATTTCCATATTTATACAGATGACTGTATAGGTATTTCCAGGATTTAAAGATGGCATTGTAGATATTTCCATGTTTATAGAGATAGCAGTGTAGATATTTCCATGTTTATACAGATTGCGGTGTAGAAATGTCCATGTTTATACAGATAGCGGTTTAGATATTTCCATGTTTATACAGATCGCAGTGTAGCTATTTCCATGTTTATACAGATAGCGGTGTAGATATTTCCATGTTTATACAGATCGCGGTGTAGATATTTCCATGTTTATACAGATGGTGTAGATATTTCCATGTTTATAGAGATGGCGGTGTAGATATTTCCATGTTCATTGAGATAGCGGTGAAGATATATCCATGTTCATAGAGATAGCAGTGAGGATATTTCCATGTTTATACAGATAGCAGTGTAGATATTTCCATTTTTATAGAGATAGCGGTTTTGATATTTCATATTTATACAGACAGCGTTGTAGATATTTCCATGTTTATACAGATTGCGGTGTAGATATTTCCATGTTTATACAGATAGCGGTGTAGATATTTCCACGTTTATATAGATGGCGGTGTAGATATTTCCATCTTTCTACAAATGGCAGTGTAGATATTTCCAGGTTTATAGAGATGGCGGTGTAGATATTTCCATGTTTATATAGATGGCAATGTAGATATATTCTTGTTTATGTAGATGGCGTTGTAGATATCTCCATGTTTAAAGAGATGGCGGTGTATATACTTCCATGTTGATGGAGATAGCGATGTAGATATTTCCATGTTTATAGAGATAGCGGTGTAGTTATTTCCATGTTTATAGAGATAGCGGTGTTGATATTTCCATATTTCTACAGATGACTCTGTAGATATTTCCATGTTTATAGAGATACCGTTGTAGATATTTTCATGTATATTCAGATTGCGGTGGAGATATGTCCATGTTTATACAGATAGCAATGGAGATATTTCCACGTTAATACACATAGCGGCGTAGATATTTCCATGTTTATACAGATAGCGGTGTAGATATTTCCATGTTTATACAGATGGCTGTGTCAATATTTCCATGTTTATACAGAGTTCTCTGTAGATATTTCCATGTTTATATAGATGACAGTGTAGATATTTCCAGGTTTATAAAGATGACTGTGTAGATATTTCCATGTTAATACAGATGGCGGTGTAGATATTTCCATGTTTATGGAGATAGCGGTGTAGATATTTCCATGTTTATTGAGATAGCGGTGTAAATATTTCCATATTTATACAGATAGTGGTGTAGATATTTCCATGTTTTTACAGATAGCGGTGTAGATATTTCCATCTTTATTCAGAGAGTGCTGTACATATTTCTATGTTTATACAGATCACTGTGTAGATATTTCCTTGTTTATACAGATAACGTTGTAGATATTTCCATCTTTATACAAACGGTGGTGTAGATATTTCCATATTCCTACACATGACTGTGTAGTAATTTCCATGTTTATACAGATGGCGGTGTAGATATTTCCATATTTATAGAGATAGCAATGTAGATATTTCCAGGTTTATACAGATAGCGGTGTAAATATTTCCATGTTTATACAGATCGTGGTGTAGATATTTCCGTGTTTATACAGATACCGGTGTATATATTTCCATGTTTATACAGACTGCATTGTAGGTATTTCTATGTTTATACAGATAGCGGTGTAGGTATTTCCATGTTTGTACAGATGGCGGTGTTGATATTTCCATCTGTACGCAGATTGCCGTGTAGATATTTCCATCTTTATACAGATTGCGTTGTAGATATTTCCATGGATATGTAGATGGCGGTGTGGATATTTCCATGTTTATAGTGATAGCGGTGTTGGTATTTCCATGTTTATAGACATAGCGGTGTAGATATTTCCATGTTTATATAGATGGCGTTGTAGATATTTCCATGTTTATACCGATAGCGGTGTTGGTATTTCTACGTTTATACAGATAGCGATGTAGATATTTCCATGTTTATATAGCTCGCGGTGCAGATAATTATATCTTTATACAGATGGCATTGTAGATATTTCCTTATTCACACAGGTGGCGGTGTAGATCTTTCCTTGTTTATACAGATGGCGGAGTAGTTATTTCCATGTTTATGGAGATGGCAGTGTAGATATTTTCATGTTTATAGAGATGGCGGTGTAGATATTTCCATGTTTATAGGGATAGCAGTGTAGATATTTACATGTTTATACAGATGGCTGTGTAGATATTTCCATGTGTATACAGATGGCATCGTAGATATTTCCATATTTCTACAGATGACTGTATAGGTATTTCCATGTTTTTACAGATGGCATTGTAGATATTTCCATGTTCACAGAGATAGCAGTGTAGATATTTCCATGTTTATACAGATTGCGGTGTAGAAATTTCCATGTTTATACAGATAGCGGTGTAGATATTTCCAAGTTTATATAGATGGCGGTGTAGATATTTCCATCTTTCTACAAATGGCAGTGTAGATATTTCCATGTTTATAGAGATGGCGGTGTAGATATTTCCATGTTTATATAGATGGCAATGTAGATATATTCTTGTTTATGTAGATGACATTGTAGATATCTCCATGTTTAAAGAGATGGCGGTGTATATACTTCCATGTTGATGTAGATAGCGGTGTAGATATTTCCATGTTTATAGAGATAGCGGTGTAGTTATTTCCATGTTTATAGAGATAGCAGTGTTGACATTTCCGTATTTCTACAGATGACTGTGTAGATATTTCCATGTTTATAGAGATACCGTTGTAGATATTTTCATGTTTATTCAGATTGCGGTGGAGATATGTCCATGTTTATACAGATAGCAATGGATATATTTCCACGTTAATACACATAGCGGTGTAGATATTTCCATGTTTATACAGATAGCGGTGTAGGTATTTCCATGTTTATACAGATGGCTGTGTCAATATTTCCATGTTTCTACAGAGTTCTCTGTAGATATTTCCATGTTTATATAGATGACAGTGTAGATATTTCCAGGTTTATACAGATGACTGTGTAGATATTTCCATGTTAATACAGATGGCAGTGTAGATATTTCCATGTTTATTGAGATAGCGGCGTTAATATTTCCATATTTATACAGATAGTGGTGTAGATATTTCCATGTTTATACAGATAGCGGTGTAGATATTTCAATGTTTATTCAGAGAGTGCTGTACATATTTCCATGTTTCTACAGATCACTGTGTAGATATTTCCATGTTTTTACAGATAACGTTGTAGATATTTCCATCTTTATACAAAAGGTGGTGTAGATATTTCCATGTTCCTACACATGACTGTGTAGTTATTTCCATGTTTATACAGATGGCGGTGTAGGTATTTCCATATTTATAGAGATAGCAGTGTAGATATTTAAAGATTTATACAGATAGCGGTGTAATTATTTCCATGTTTATACAGATCGTTGTGTAGATATTTCCATGTTTATACAGATACCGGTGTAGATATTTCCATGTTTATACAGACTGCATTGTAGGTATTTCTATGTTTATACAGATAGCAGTGTAGATATTTCCATGTTTGTACAGATGGCGGTGTTATTTCCATCTGTACACAGATTGCCGTGTAGATATTTCCATCTTTATACAGATGGCGTTGTAGATATTTCCATGGATTTGCAGATTGCGGTGTGGGTATTTCCATGTTTATAGAGATAGCGGTGTAGGTATTTCCATGTTTATAGACATAGCGGTGTAGATATTTCCATGTTTATATAGATGGCGTTGTATATATTTCCATGTTTATACCGATAGCGGTGTTGGTATTTCCACGTTTATACAGATAGCGATGTAGATATTTCCATGTTTATGCAGCTCGCGGTGCAGATAATTATATCTTTATACAGATGGCATTGTAGATATTTCCTTATTCACACACATGGCGGTGTACATGTTTGCATGTTTATATAGATGGCGGAGTACTTAGTTCCATGTTTATGGAGATGGCAGTGTAGATATTTTCATGTTTATAGAGATGGCGGTGTAGATATTTCCATGTTTATAGAGATAGCAGTGTAGACATTTACATGTTTATACAGATGGCTGTGTAGATATTTCCATGAGTATACAGATGGCATCGTAGATATTTCCATATTTATACAGATGACTGTATAGTTATTTCCATGTTTTTACAGATGGCATTGTAGATATTTCCATGTTTATAGAGATAGCAGTGTAGATATTTCCATGTTTATACAGATGGCGGTGTAGATATTTCCATGTTTATAGAGATAGCTGTGTAGATATTTCCATGTTTATACAGATAACGGTGTAGATATTTCCATGTTTATACAGATAGCGGTGTAGATATTTCCATGTTTGTACTGATGGCGGTGTTGATATTTCCATCTATACACAGATGACCGTGTAGATATTTCCATGTTTATACAGACGGCGGCGCAGATATTTCCATGGATATGTAGATGGCAGTGTAGATATTTCCATGTTAATAAACATAGCGCTGTAGTCATTTCCATGTTTATATAGATAGCGGTGTAGATATTTCCATGTATATACACATGGCTGTGTAGATATTTCCATGTTTATACTGATGGCTTTGTTGATATTTCCATGTTTGTACCGATAACTTTGTAAGTATTTCCATGTTTATACAGATGGCGGTGTAGACATTTCGATGTTTATAGAGATAGCAGTTTAGATATTTCCATGTTTATAGAGATAGCGGTGTAGATATTTCCACGTTTATACTGATCGCGGTGTAGATATTTTCATGTTTATAGAGATGGCGGTGTAGATATTTCCATGTTCATAGAGATAGCGGTGTTGATTTTTCCATGTTTATATAGATAGCGGTGTGGATATTTCCATGTTTATACAGATAGGGTTGAAGATATTTCCATGTTTATAGAGATGGCGGTGTAGATATTTCCATGTTTATACAGTTCACGGTGTAGATATTTCCATGTTTATACAGATCGTGGTGTAGATATTTCCATGTTTATAAACATCATGGTGTAGGTATTTCCATGTTTATACAGATCGTGGTGTTGACATTACCATGTTTATAGGGATAGCGGTGCAAATATTTCCACATTTATGCAGATAGCGGTGTAGTTATTAGCATGTTTATACAGATAGCGGTATAGATATTTCCATTTATAAACAGATGTCTGTGTATATATTTCCATGTTTAAACATATGGCAGTGTAGATATTTCCTTGTTTATACAAATAGCGGTGTAGTTATTTCCATGTTTATACAGATAGCGGTGTAGTTATTTCCTTGTTTATACAAGTAGTGGTGTAGATATTTCCATGTTTATGCAGATCACGGTGTAGAGATTTCCTTGTTTATACAAATAGCGGTGTAGTTACTTCCATGTTTATACAGATAGCGGTGTAGATATTTCCATGTATATACATATGGCTGTGTAGATATTTCCATGTTTATACAGATGGCTTTGTAGATATTTCCATGTTTATACATACCGCAGTGTAGATATCTCCATGTTAATACAGATTGCGGTGTAGATATTTCCATGTTTATACAGATAGCGGTGTAGATATTTCCATGTTTTTACAGATATTGTTGTAGATATTTGCATGTTTACACAGACTGCGGTGTAGATATTTCCATGTTCGTACAGATGACTGTATAGGTATTTCCATGTTTTTACAGATGGCAGTGTAGTTATTTCCATGTAAATAGAGATAGCGGTGTAGATATTTCCATGTTCGTACAGATGGCAGTGTTGATATTTCCAAGTTTATACAGATGGCGGTATAGATATTTCCATGGATATGCAGATGGCGGTGTAAATATTTCCATGTATATACAGATGGCTGTGTAGATATTTCCATGTTTATACAGATGGCGGTGTAGATACTTCCATGTTTATACAGATAACTTTGTAAGTATTTCCATGTTTATACAGATAGCGGTGTACGCATTTCCATGTTTATAGAGATAGCGGTGTAGTTATTTCCATGTTTATGGAGATAGCGGTGTGAATATTTCCATGTTTACACAGATGGCTGTGTAGATATTTCCTTGTGAATACAGATCGCATTGTAGATATTTCCATGTTTATAGAGACGGTGTTGTAGATATATCCATGTTTATACAGATGACTTGGTAGATAATTCCATATTTTTAAAAATGGCAGTGTAGATATTTCAATGTTTACAGAGATAGCGCTGTAGATATTTCCATGTTCATACAGATGGCGCTGTAGATATTTCCATGTTTAGACATATGGCAGTGTAGATATTTCCATGTTTATACAGATAGCGGAGTAGATATTTCCATGTTTACAGAGATAGCGGAGTAGATATTTCCATCTTTGCACAGATTGCGGTGAAGATGTTGCTAACTTTACACAGATAGCGGTGTAGATATTTCCAAGTTTACACAGATAGCTGTGTAGATATTTCCATGTTTACAGAGATAGCATTGTAGATATTTCCATGTTTATACAGATAGCGCTGTAGTTATTTCCATGTTGATACAGATAGCGGTGTAGATATTTCCAGGTTTATAGAGATAGCGGTGAAGGTATTTCCACGTTTATACAGATAGCGTTGAAGATATTTCCACATTTATAGAGATAGCGGTTTAGATATTTCCACGTTTTACAGATAGCTGTGTAGGTATTTCCATGTTTACACAGATAGCATTGTAAATATTTCCATGTTTACACAGATAGCGTTGTAGATATTTCCATGTTTACACAGATAGCGGTGTACATATTTCCAAGTTTACACAGATAGCTGTGTAGATATATCCATGTTTACACAGATAGCGTTGTAGATATTTCATTGTTTATACAGATAGCGGTTTAGGTATTTCCATGTTGATACAGATACTGGTGTAGGTATTTCCATGTTTATACGGATAGCGGTGGAGACATTTCCATGTTTATACAGATAGCGGTGTAGATATTTCCTTGTTTACACAGATCACGGTGTAGATATTTCCATGTTTATAGAGACAGCGGTGAAGATATTTCCATGTTCATACAGATGGCTGTGTAGATATTTCCATGTATATTGATATAGTGGTGCAGATAATTCCATCTTTATAGAGATGGTTGTGTAGATATTTCCATGTTTATGCAGATGACTGGGTATGTATTTGCATGTTTATACAGATGGCGGTGTAGATATTTCCATGTTTATAGTGATAACTTTGTAGATATTTCCATGTTTATGAAGATAGTGGTTTAGATATTTCCATGTTTATAGAGATTGCGGTGTAGATATTTCCGTATTTATACAGATAGCGGTGTAGATATTTCCATGTTTATACAAATGGTGGTGTAGATATTTCCATGTTTATACAGATGGTGGTGTAGATATTTCCTTGTTTATAAAGATAGCGGTGTACATATTTCCATGTTTTTACAGATATCGGTGTAGATATTTCCACGTTTATACAGAGAGCGGTGTAGATATTTCCAAGTTTTTCAGATAGTGGTGTAGATATTTCCATCTTTATACAGATAGCAGTGCAGATATTTCCATGTTTACACAGATAGCCGTGTAGAAATTTTGATGTTAACACAGATAGAGTTGCAGATATTTCCATGTTTAAAAAGATAGCGGTGTCGGTTTTTCCATGTTTATACAGATAGCGGTGTACATATTTCCATGTTTATAGAGATGACTGTCTAGATATTTCCATGTTTATACAGATTTCCGTGTATATATTTGCATGTTTATACAGATGGTAGTGTAGATATTTCCATGTTTATACAGATGACTGTGTAGGTATTTCCATGTTTATACAGATGACGGTGTAGATATTTTCATGTTTATATCGATAGCGATGTAGATATTTCCATGTTTATACAGATAGCGGTGTAGACATTTCCATGTTTACAGAGATAGCGGTGTAGATATTTCCATATTTATACACATAGCGGTGTAGATTTTTCCAGGTTTATACAGGTAGTGGTGTAGATATTTCCATGTTTATAAAGAGAGCGGTGTAGATATTTCCATGTTTATAGAGATGGTGTTGTAGGTATTTCCATGTTTATAGAGATTGCAGTGCAGATATTTCTATGTTTATTCACATAGAGGTGTAGATAATTCCATGTTCATACAGATAGCGGTGTTGGTATTTCCATGTTTATAGAGATAGCGGTGTAGATATTTTCATGTTTATACAGCTCGCAGTGGAGATATTTCCATCTTTATATAGATGGCAGTGAAGATATTTCCATCTTTATACAGATAGTGGTGTATATATTTCCATGTTTAAACAGATGGCGGTGTAGATACAGCCATGTTTCTGAAGATGGCGGTGTAGATATTTTCATGTTTACGCAGATGGCGGTGTAGATATTTCCATATTTACAGAGATTTCGGTGTAGATATTTCCATGTTTATAGTGCAAGTGGTGTAGGTATTTCCATGTTTATAGAGATAGCGGTGTAGTCATTTCCATATTTATACAGATAGCGGTGTAGGTATTTCCATGTTTATAGAGATGGCGGTGTAGATATTTCCATGTTTCTAAAGATGGCGGTGTAGGTATTTCCTTGTTTATACAGATAGCGGGGTAGATATTTCCATGTTTACAGAGATAGCGGTGTAGATATTTCCATCTTTGCACAGATTGCCGTGTAGATATTTCCATTTTTAAACAGATAGCTGTGTAGATATTTCCAAGTTTACACAGATTGCTGTGTAGATATTTCCATGGTTACACCGATAGCATTGTAGATATTTCCATGTTTATACAGATAGCGGTGTAGATATTTCCATGTTTATACAGATATCAGTGTAGATAATTCCATTTTTATAGAGATAGCAGTTTAGATATTTCATATTTATACAGATAGCTGTGTTGATATTTCCATGTTTATACAGATTGCGGTGTAGATATTTCCATTTCTATACACATGACTGTGTAGGTATTTCCATGTTTATACCTATGGCTTTGTAGATATTTCGATGTTTATAGAGATAGCAGTGGAGATATTTCCATGTTTATACAGATAGCGATGTAGATACTTCCATGTATATACAGATGGTTGTGTAGATATTTCCATGTTTATACAGATGGCGGTGTAGATATTTCCATGTTTATACAGATAACTTTGTAAGTATTTCCATGTTTATACAGATGGCGGTGTAGATATTTCGATGTTTATAGAGATTGCAGTGGAGATATTTCCATGTTTATACAGATAGCGGTGTAGATATTTCCATGTTTATACTGATCGTTGTGTAGATATTTCCATGTTTATAGAGATGGCGGTGTAGATATTTCCATGTTCATAGAGATAGCGGTGTTGATTTTTCCATGTTTATAGAGATAGCGGTGTGGATATTTACATGTTTATACAGATAGTGGAGTAGATATTTCCGTGTTTATAGAGATGGCAGTGTAGATATTTCCATGTTTATACAGATCACGGTGTAGGTATTTCCATGTTTATACCATTGGCGGTGTAGATATTTCCATGTTTATAGAGACAGCGATGTAGGTATTTCCATGTTTATACAGATGCCTATGCAGATATCTCCATATTTATACAGAGGGCTGTGTAGATATTTCTATGTTTATACAGATGGCAGTGTAGATATTTCCATGTTCCTACACATGACTGTGTAGGTATTTCCATGTTTATAAAGATGGCTTTGTAGGTATTTCCATGTCTATAGAGATAGCGGTGCTGATATTTCAATGTTTATACAGATAGCGGTGTATATATTTCCAGGTTTATACAGATCGTGGTGTAGATATTTCCATGTTTATACAGATAACTGTGTAGATATTTCCATATTTATACAGACCGCAGTGTAGGTATTTCCATGTTTATAGAGATAGCAGTGTAGATATTTCCAAGTTTGTAGAGATGGCGGTGTTGATGTTTCCATCTATACACAGATTGCCGTGTAGGTATTTCCATGTGTATACAGATGGCATTGTAGATATTTCCATGTTTATACAGATGGTGGTGTAGATATTTCCATGTTTACACAGATGACTCTATAGATATTTCCATGTTTATACAGATGGCGGTGTTGATATTTCCATGTTTATAGAGATAGCGGTGTAGATATTTCCATATTTATACAGATAACGGTGTAGAAATTTCCATGTTTATAAAGATAGCGGTGTAAATATTTCCATGTTTATACAGATCACGGTGTAGATATTTCCTTGCTTATACAAATAGCGGTGTAGTTATTTCCATGTTTATACAGATAGCGGTGTAGATATTTCCATGTATATACATATGGCTGTGTAGATATTTCCATGTTTATACAGATGGTTTGTAGATATTTCCATGTTTATACAGATGACTTTGTAGGTATTTCCATGTTTATACAGATGGCGGTGTAGATATTTCCATGTTTATAGAGATAGCTGTGAAGATATTTCCATGGACATGCAGAGGGCGGTGTAGACATTTCCATGTTTATACAGATAGCGGTGAAGATATTTCCATGTATTCACAGATGGTGGTGTAGGTATTTCCGTGTTTATACACATGGCGGAGTAGATACTTCCATCTTTATGGAGATGGCATTGTAGATATTTTCATGTTTATAGAGATGGCGGCGTAGATATTTCCATATTTATAGAGATAGCGGTGTAGATATTTCCATCTTTCTACAGATGGCAGTGTAGATATTTCCATGTTTATACAGACGGCGGTGTAGATATTTCCATATTTATACAGATGTCTGTGTAGATATTTCCATGTGTATACAGATGGTATTGTAGGTATTTCCATGTTTATACAGATGGTGGTGTAGATATTTCCATGTTTTTTCAGATGACTGTGTAGTTATTTCCATATTTTTACAGATGGCAGTGTAGATATTTCCATGTTTACACAGATTGCGGTGCAGATATTTCCATCTTTCTACAGATGGCATTGTAGATATTTCCATGTTTATAAAGATGGCGGTGTAGATATTTCCATGTTTATATAGATGGTGGTGTAGATATTACCATGTTTATACAGATCGCGGTGTAGATATTTCCATGTTTATACAGATCGGGGTGAAGGTATTTCCATGTTTATACAGATCGCGGTGTAGATATTTCCATGTTTACACAGATGGTGGTGTAGATATTTCCGTGTTAATACACATGGCAGAGTAGATACTTCCATCCTTATGGAGATGGCAGTGTAGCTAATTTCATGTTTATAGAGATGGCGGTGTAGATATTTCCATATGTATAGAGATAGCGGTGTAGATATTTCCATCTTTCTACAGATGGCAGTGTAGATAATTCCATGTTTATACAGATGGCGGTGTAGATATTTCCATATTTATACAGATGTCTCTGTATTTATTTCCATGTGTATACAGATGGTATTGTAGGTATTTCCATGTTTATACAGATGTTGGTGTAGATATTTCCATGTTTATTCAGATGACTGTGTAGATATTTCCATGTTTTTAAAGATGGCAGTGTAGATATTTCAATGTTTATAGAGATGGCGCTATAGATATTTCCATGTTTATACAGATAGCGGTGTAGATATTTCCATGTTTTTACAGATATCGGTGTAGATATTTCCATGTTTACACAGATTGCATTGTAGATATTTCCATCTTTCTACAGATGGCATTGTAGATATTTCCATATTTATACAGACGGCGGTGTAGATATCTCCATGTTTATATAGATGGTGGTGTAGATATTAGCATGTTTATACAGATAGCGGTGTATATATTTCCATGCTTATACAGATCGTGGTGAAGATATTTCCATGTTTATACAGATCGTGGTGTTGATATTTCCATGTTTCTACAGATCGCGGTGTAGATATATCCATGTTTATACAGATAGCTGTGTACATATTTCCATGTTTATACAGACAGTGGTGTAGATATTTCCATGTTTATTGAGATAGCGGTGTAGTTATTTCCATGTTTATAGACATAGCGGTGTAGATATTTCCATGTTTATATAGATGGCGTTGTAGATATTTCCATGTTTATACCGATAGCGGTGTTGGTATTTCCACGTTAATACAGATAGCGATGTAGATATTTCTATGTTTATACAGCTCGCGATGCAAGTATTTATATCTTTATACAGATGGCATTGTAGATATTTCCTTATTCACACAGATTTCGGTGTAGATTTTTCCATGTTTATACAGATGGCGGAGATGTTAGTTCCATGTTTATGGAGATGGCAGTGCAGATATTTTCATTTTTATAGAGATGGCGGTGAAGATATTTCCAGTTTTATAGAGATGGCTGTGTAGATAGTTACATGTTTATACAGATGGCTGTGTAGATAGTTCCATGTGTATACAGATGGCATTGTAGATATTTCCATATTTATACAGATGTCTGTGTAGGTATTTCCATGTTTTCACAGATGGCAGTGCAGATATTTCCATGTTTATGGAGATAGCGATGTAGATATTACCATGTTTGTACAGATGGCGGTGTTGATATTTCCATCTATACACAGATGGCCGTGTAGATATTTCCATGTTTATACAGATTGCGGCATAGATATTTCCATGGACATGCAGATGGCGGTGTAGATATTTCCATGTTTATACAGATAGCAGTGTAGATATTTCCATGTTTACACGAATGGTGATGTAGATATTTCCGTGTTTATACACATGGCGGAGTAGATACTTCCATCTTTATGGAGATGGCAGTGTAGATATTTTCATCTTTATAGAGATGGCGTTGTAGATATTTAGATATTTATAGAGATAGCGGTGTAGATATTTCGATCTTTCTACAACTGGCAGTGTAGATATTTCCATGTTTATACAGATGGCGGTGTAGATATTTCCATATTTATACAGATGTCTGTGTAGATATTTCCATGTGTATACAGATGGTATTGTAGGTATTTCCATGTTTATACAGATGGTGGTGTAGATATTTCCATGTTTATTCAGATGACTGTGTAGTTATTTCCATGTTTTTACAGATGGCAGTGTAGATATTTCAATGTTTATAGAGATGGCGCTGTACATATTTCCATGTTTATACAGATAATGGTGGAGATATTTCCATGTTTATACAGAGAGCAGTGGAGATATTTCCATGTTTATACACATAGCGGTGTACATATTTCCATGTTTATACAGACAGCGGTGTAGGTATTTCCATGTTTATACAGATAGCGGTGCAGATATTTCCATGTTTATACAGATGCCTATGCAGATATTTCCATATTTATTCAGAGGGCTGTGTAGATATTTCTAAGTTTATACAGATGGCATCGTAGATATTTCCATATTTATACAGATGACTGTATAGGTATTTCCAGGATTTAAAGATGGCATTGTAGATATTTCCATGTTTATAGAGATAGCAGTGTAGATATTTCCATGTTTATACAGATTGCGGTGTAGAAATGTCCATGTTTATACAGATAGCGGTTTAGATATTTCCATGTTTATACAGATCGCAGTGTAGCTATTTCCATGTTTATACAGATAGCGGTGTAGATATTTCCATGTTTATACAGATCGCGGTGTAGATATTTCCATGTTTATACAGATGGTGTAGATATTTCCATGTTTATAGAGATGGCGGTGTAGATATTTCCATGTTCATTGAGATAGCGGTGAAGATATATCCATGTTCATAGAGATAGCAGTGAGGATATTTCCATGTTTATACAGATAGCAGTGTAGATATTTCCATTTTTATAGAGATAGCAGTTTTGATATTTCATATTTATACAGACAGCGTTGTAGATATTTCCATGTTTATACAGATTGCGGTGTAGATATTTCCATGTTTATACAGATAGCGGTGTAGATATTTCCACGTTTATATAGATGGCGGTGTAGATATTTCCATCTTTCTACAAATGGCAGTGTAGATATTTCCAGGTTTATAGAGATGGCGGTGTAGATATTTCCATGTTTATATAGATGGCAATGTAGATATATTCTTGTTTATGTAGATGGCGTTGTAGATATCTCCATGTTTAAAGAGATGGCGGTGTATATACTTCCATGTTGATGGAGATAGCGATGTAGATATTTCCATGTTTATAGAGATAGCGGTGTAGTTATTTCCATGTTTATAGAGATAGCGGTGTTGATATTTCCATATTTCTACAGATGACTCTGTAGATATTTCCATGTTTATAGAGATACCGTTGTAGATATTTTCATGTATATTCAGATTGCGGTGGAGATATGTCCATGTTTATACAGATAGCAATGGAGATATTTCCACGTTAATACACATAGCGGCGTAGATATTTCCATGTTTATACAGATAGCGGTGTAGATATTTCCATGTTTATACAGATGGCTGTGTCAATATTTCCATGTTTATACAGAGTTCTCTGTAGATATTTCCATGTTTATATAGATGACAGTGTAGATATTTCCAGGTTTATAAAGATGACTGTGTAGATATTTCCATGTTAATACAGATGGCGGTGTAGATATTTCCATGTTTATGGAGATAGCGGTGTAGATATTTCCATGTTTATTGAGATAGCGGTGTAAATATTTCCATATTTATACAGATAGTGGTGTAGATATTTCCATGTTTTTACAGATAGCGGTGTAGATATTTCCATCTTTATTCAGAGAGTGCTGTACATATTTCTATGTTTATACAGATCACTGTGTAGATATTTCCTTGTTTATACAGATAACGTTGTAGATATTTCCATCTTTATACAAACGGTGGTGTAGATATTTCCATATTCCTACACATGACTGTGTAGTAATTTCCATGTTTATACAGATGGCGGTGTAGATATTTCCATATTTATAGAGATAGCAATGTAGATATTTCCAGGTTTATACAGATAGCGGTGTAAATATTTCCATGTTTATACAGATCGTGGTGTAGATATTTCCGTGTTTATACAGATACCGGTGTATATATTTCCATGTTTATACAGACTGCATTGTAGGTATTTCTATGTTTATACAGATAGCGGTGTAGGTATTTCCATGTTTGTACAGATGGCGGTGTTGATATTTCCATCTGTACGCAGATTGCCGTGTAGATATTTCCATCTTTATACAGATTGCGTTGTAGATATTTCCATGGATATGTAGATGGCGGTGTGGATATTTCCATGTTTATAGTGATAGCGGTGTTGGTATTTCCATGTTTATAGACATAGCGGTGTAGATATTTCCATGTTTATATAGATGGCGTTGTAGATATTTCCATGTTTATACCGATAGCGGTGTTGGTATTTCCACGTTTATACAGATAGCGATGTAGATATTTGCATGTTTATATAGCTCGCGGTGCAGATAATTATATCTTTATACAGATGGCATTGTAGATATTTCCTTATTCACACAGGTGGCGGTGTAGATCTTTCCTTGTTTATACAGATGGCGGAGTAGTTATTTCCATGTTTATGGAGATGGCAGTGTAGATATTTTCATGTTTATAGAGATGGCGGTGTAGATATTTCCATGTTTATAGGGATAGCAGTGTAGATATTTACATGTTTATACAGATGGCTGTGTAGATATTTCCATGTGTATACAGATGGCATCGTAGATATTTCCATATTTCTACAGATGACTGTATAGGTATTTCCATGTTTTTACAGATGGCATTGTAGATATTTCCATGTTCACAGAGATAGCAGTGTAGATATTTCCATGTTTATACAGATTGCGGTGTAGAAATTTCCATGTTTATACAGATAGCGGTGTAGATATTTCCAAGTTTATATAGATGGCGGTGTAGATATTTCCATCTTTCTACAAATGGCAGTGTAGATATTTCCATGTTTATAGAGATGGCGGTGTAGATATTTCCATGTTTATATAGATGGCAATGTAGATATATTCTTGTTTATGTAGATGGCATTGTAGATATCTCCATGTTTAAAGAGATGGCGGTGTATATACTTCCATGTTGATGTAGATAGCGGTGTAGATATTTCCATGTTTATAGAGATAGCGGTGTAGTTATTTCCATGTTTATAGAGATAGCAGTGTTGACATTTCCGTATTTCTACAGATGACTGTGTAGATATTTCCATGTTTATAGAGATACCGTTGTAGATATTTTCATGTTTATTCAGATTGCGGTGGAGATATGTCCATGTTTATACAGATAGCAATGGATATATTTCCACGTTAATACACATAGCGGTGTAGATATTTCCATGTTTATACAGATAGCGGTGTAGGTATTTCCATGTTTATACAGATGGCTGTGTCAATATTTCCATGTTTCTACAGAGTTCTCTGTAGATATTTCCATGTTTATATAGATGACAGTGTAGATATTTCCAGGTTTATACAGATGACTGTGTAGATATTTCCATGTTAATACAGATGGCAGTGTAGATATTTCCATGTTTATTGAGATAGCGGCGTTAATATTTCCATATTTATACAGATAGTGGTGTAGATATTTCCATGTTTATACAGATAGCGGTGTAGATATTTCAATGTTTATTCAGAGAGTGCTGTACATATTTCCATGTTTCTACAGATCACTGTGTAGATATTTCCATGTTTTTACAGATAACGTTGTAGATATTTCCATCTTTATACAAAAGGTGGTGTAGATATTTCCATGTTCCTACACATGACTGTGTAGTTATTTCCATGTTTATACAGATGGCGGTGTAGGTATTTCCATATTTATAGAGATAGCAGTGTAGATATTTAAAGATTTATACAGATAGCGGTGTAATTATTTCCATGTTTATACAGATCGTTGTGTAGATATTTCCATGTTTATACAGATACCGGTGTAGATATTTCCATGTTTATACAGACTGCATTGTAGGTATTTCTATGTTTATACAGATAGCAGTGTAGATATTTCCATGTTTGTACAGATGGCGGTGTTATTTCCATCTGTACACAGATTGCCGTGTAGATATTTCCATCTTTATACAGATGGCGTTGTAGATATTTCCATGGATTTGCAGATTGCGGTGTGGGTATTTCCATGTTTATAGAGATAGCGGTGTAGGTATTTCCATGTTTATAGACATAGCGGTGTAGATATTTCCATGTTTATATAGATGGCGTTGTATATATTTCCATGTTTATACCGATAGCGGTGTTGGTATTTCCACGTTTATACAGATAGCGATGTAGATATTTCCATGTTTATGCAGCTCGCGGTGCAGATAATTATATCTTTATACAGATGGCATTGTAGATATTTCCTTATTCACACACATGGCGGTGTACATGTTTGCATGTTTATATAGATGGCGGAGTACTTAGTTCCATGTTTATGGAGATGGCAGTGTAGATATTTTCATGTTTATAGAGATGACGGTGTAGATATTTCCATGTTTATAGAGATAGCAGTGTAGACATTTACATGTTTATACAGATGGCTGTGTAGATATTTCCATGAGTATACAGATGGCATCGTAGATATTTCCATATTTAAACAGATGACTGTATAGTTATTTCCATGTTTTTACAGATGGCATTGTAGATATTTCCATGTTTATAGAGATAGCAGTGTAGATATTTCCATGTTTATACAGATGGCGGTGTAGATATTTCCATGTTTATAGAGATAGCTGTGTAGATATTTCCATGTTTATACAGATAACGGTGTAGATATTTCCATGTTTATACAGATAGCGGTGTAGATATTTCCATGTTTGTACTGATGGCGGTGTTGATATTTCCATCTATACACAGATGACCGTGTAGATATTTCCATGTTTATACAGACGGCGGCGCAGATATTTCCATGGATATGTAGATGGCAGTGTAGATATTTCCATGTTAATAAACATAGCGGTGTAGTTATTTCCATGTTTATATAGATAGCGGTGTAGATATTTCCATGTATATACACATGGCAGTGTAGATATTTCCATGTTTATACTGATGGCTTTGTTGATATTTCCATGTTTGTACCGATAACTTTGTAAGTATTTCCATGTTTATACAGATGGCGGTGTAGACATTTCGATGTTTATAGAGATAGCAGTTTAGATATTTCCATGTTTATAGAGATAGCGGTGTAGATATTTCCACGTTTATACTGATCGCGGTGTAGATATTTTCATGTTTATAGAGATGGCGGTGTAGATATTTCCATGTTCATAGAGATAGCGGTGTTGATTTTTCCATGTTTATATAGATAGCGGTGTGGATATTTCCATGTTTATACAGATAGGGTTGAAGATATTTCCATGTTTATAGAGATGGCGGTGTAGATATTTCCATGTTTATACAGATCGTGGTGTAGATATTTCCATGTTTATAAACATCATGGTGTAGGTATTTCCATGTTTATACAGATCGTGGTGTTGACATTACCATGTTTATAGGGATAGCGGTGCAAATATTTCCACATTTATGCAGATAGCGGTGTAGTTATTAGCATGTTTATACAGATAGCGGTATAGATATTTCCATTTATAAACAGATGTCTGTGTATATATTTCCATGTTTAAACATATGGCAGTGTAGATATTTCCTTGTTTATACAAATAGCGGTGTAGTTATTTCCATGTTTATACAGATAGCGGTGTAGTTATTTCCTTGTTTATACAAGTAGTGGTGTAGATATTTCCATGTTTATGCAGATCACGGTGTAGAGATTTCCTTGTTTATACAAATAGCGGTGTAGTTACTTCCATGTTTATACAGATAGCGGTGTAGATATTTCCATGTATATACATATGGCTGTGTAGATATTTCCATGTTTATACAGATGGCTTTGTAGATATTTCCATGTTTATACATACCGCAGTGTAGATATCTCCATGTTAATACAGATTGCGGTGTAGATATTTCCATGTTTATACAGATAGCGGTGTAGATATTTCCATGTTTTTACAGATATTGTTGTAGATATTTGCATGTTTACACAGACTGCGGTGTAGATATTTCCATGTTCGTACAGATGACTGTATAGGTATTTCCATGTTTTTACAGATGGCAGTGTAGTTATTTCCATGTAAATAGAGATAGCGGTGTAGATATTTCCATGTTCGTACAGATGGCAGTGTTGATATTTCCAAGTTTATACAGATGGCGGTATAGATATTTCCATGGATATGCAGATGGCGGTGTAGATATTTCCATGTATATACAGATGGCTGTGTAGATATTTCCATGTTTATACAGATGGCGGTGTAGATACTTCCATGTTTATACAGATAACTTTGTAAGTATTTCCATGTTTATACAGATAGCGGTGTACGTATTTCCATGTTTATAGAGATAGCGGTGTAGTTATTTCCATGTTTATGGAGATAGCGGTGTGAATATTTCCATGTTTACACAGATGGCTGTGTAGATATTTCCTTGTGAATACAGATCGCATTGTAGATATTTCCATGTTTATAGAGACGGTGTTGTAGATATATCCATGTTTATACAGATGACTTGGTAGATAATTCCATATTTTTAAAAATGGCAGTGTAGATATTTCAATGTTTACAGAGATAGCGCTGTAGATATTTCCATGTTCATACAGATGGCGCTGTAGATATTTCCATGTTTAGACATATGGCAGTGTAGATATTTCCATGTTTATACAGATAGCGGAGTAGATATTTCCATGTTTACAGAGATAGCGGAGTAGATATTTCCATCTTTGCACAGATTGCGGTGAAGATGTTGCTAACTTTACACAGATAGCGGTGTAGATATTTCCAAGTTTACACAGATAGCTGTGTAGATATTTCCATGTTTACAGAGATAGCATTGTAGATATTTCCATGTTTATACAGATAGCGCTGTAGTTATTTCCATGTTGATACAGATAGCGGTGTAGATATTTCCAGGTTTATAGAGATAGCGGTGAAGGTATTTCCACGTTTATACAGATAGCGTTGAAGATATTTCCACATTTATAGAGATAGCGGTTTAGATATTTCCACGTTTTACAGATAGCTGTGTAGGTATTTCCATGTTTACACAGATAGCATTGTAAATATTTCCATGTTTACACAGATAGCGTTGTAGATATTTCCATGTTTACACAGATAGCGGTGTACATATTTCCAAGTTTACACAGATAGCTGTGTAGATATATCCATGTTTACACAGATAGCGTTGTAGATATTTCATTGTTTATACAGATAGCGGTTTAGGTATTTCCATGTTGATACAGATACTGGTGTAGGTATTTCCATGTTTATACGGATAGCGGTGGAGACATTTCCATGTTTATACAGATAGCGGTGTAGATATTTCCTTGTTTACACAGATCACGGTGTAGATATTTCCATGTTTATAGAGACAGCGGTGAAGATATTTCCATGTTCATACAGATGGCTGTGTAGATATTTCCATGTATATTGATATAGTGGTGCAGATAATTCCATCTTTATAGAGATGGTTGTGTAGATATTTCCATGTTTATGCAGATGACTGGGTATGTATTTGCATGTTTATACAGATGGCGGTGTAGATATTTCCATGTTTATAGTGATAACTTTGTAGATATTTCCATGTTTATGAAGATAGTGGTTTAGATATTTCCATGTTTATAGAGATTGCGGTGTAGATATTTCCGTATTTATACAGATAGCGGTGTAGATATTTCCATGTTTATACAAATGGTGGTGTAGATATTTCCATGTTTATACAGATGGTGGTGTAGATATTTCCTTGTTTATAAAGATAGCGGTGTACATATTTCCATGTTTTTACAGATATCGGTGTAGATATTTCCACGTTTATACAGAGAGCGGTGTAGATATTTCCAAGTTTTTCAGATAGTGGTGTAGATATTTCCATCTTTATACAGATAGCAGTGCAGATATTTCCATGTTTACACAGATAGCCGTGTAGAAATTTTGATGTTAACACAGATAGAGTTGCAGATATTTCCATGTTTAAAAAGATAGCGGTGTCGGTTTTTCCATGTTTATACAGATAGCGGTGTACATATTTCCATGTTTATAGAGATGACTGTCTAGATATTTCCATGTTTATACAGATTTCCGTTTATATATTTGCATGTTTATACAGATGGTAGTGTAGATATTTCCATGTTTATACAGATGACTGTGTAGGTATTTCCATGTTTATACAGATGACGGTGTAGATATTTTCATGTTTATATCGATAGCGATGTAGATATTTCCATGTTTATACAGATAGCGGTGTAGACATTTCCATGTTTACAGAGATAGCGGTGTAGATATTTCCATATTTATACACATAGCGGTGTAGATTTTTCCAGGTTTATACAGGTAGTGGTGTAGATATTTCCATGTTTATAAAGAGAGCGGTGTAGATATTTCCATGTTTATAGAGATGGTGTTGTAGGTATTTCCATGTTTATAGAGATTGCAGTGCAGATATTTCTATGTTTATTCACATAGAGGTGTAGATAATTCCATGTTCATACAGATAGCGGTGTTGGTATTTCCATGTTTATAGAGATAGCGGTGTAGATATTTTCATGTTTATACAGCTCGCAGTGGAGATATTTCCATCTTTATACAGATGGCAGTGAAGATATTTCCATCTTTATACAGATAGTGGTGTATATATTTCCATGTTTAAACAGATGGCGGTGTAGATACAGCCATGTTTCTGAAGATGGCGGTGTAGATATTTTCATGTTTACGCAGATGGCGGTGTAGATATTTCCATATTTACAGAGATTTCGGTGTAGATATTTCCATGTTTATAGTGCAAGTGGTGTAGGTATTTCCATGTTTATAGAGATAGCGGTGTAGTCATTTCCATATTTATACAGATAGCGGTGTAGGTATTTCCATGTTTATAGAGATGGCGGTGTAGATATTTCCATGTTTCTAAAGATGGCGGTGTAGGTATTTCCTTGTTTATACAGATAGCGGGGTAGATATTTCCATGTTTACAGAGATAGCGGTGTAGATATTTCCATCTTTGCACAGATTGCCGTGTAGATATTTCCATTTTTAAACAGATAGCTGTGTAGATATTTCCAAGTTTACACAGATTGCTGTGTAGATATTTCCATGGTTACACCGATAGCATTGTAGATATTTCCATGTTTATACAGATAGCGGTGTAGATATTTCCATGTTTATACAGATAGCGGTGTAGATATTTCCATGTTTATACAGATCGCGGTGTAGATATTTCCTTGTTTATAGAGAGAGCGGTGGAGATATTTCCGTTTATACAGATATCGATGTAGATATTTCCATGTTTATACAGATAGCGGTGTAGATATTTCCATGTTTATAGAGATAGCGGTGTAGATATTTCCATGTTTATACAGATAGCGGTGTAGATATTTCGATGTTTATAGTGATAGCGGTGTAGATATTTCCATGTTTATAAAGATGGCTGTGTAGATATTTCCATGTGTATACAGATGGCGGTGTAGATATTTCCATGTTTTTACTGATAGCGGTGAAGATATTTCCGTGTTTATAGAGACTGCGGTGTAGATATTTCCATCTTTGTACAGATTGCTGTGTCGATATTTCCATTTTTACACAGATAGCTGTGTAGATATTTCCAAGTTTACACAGGTAGCGGTGTAGATATTTCCATGTTTATAGAGATAGCAGTGTAGATATTTCCATGTTTATACAGATGGCTCGGTAGATATTTCCATGTGTATACAGATCGCGGTGTAGATATTTCCATGTTTCTACAGATGGCGCTGTAGATATTTCCATGTTTATGCAGATGGCAGTGTAGATATTTCCATGTTTATACAGATAGCGGTGTAGATATTTCCATGTTTACAGAGATAGCGGTGTTGATATTTCCATCTTTGCACAGATTGCGCTGTAGGTATTGCCAAATTTACACAGATAGCGGTGTAGATATTTCCAAGTTTACAGAGAGAGCTGTTTAGATATTTCCATGTTTACAGAGATAGCATTGTAGATATTTCCATGTTTATACAGATTGCGGTGTAGTTATTTCCATGTTGATACAGATAGCAGTGTAGATATTTCCATGTTTATACAAGTAACGGTGTAGAAATTCCCATATTTATACAGATCGCTTTGTAGATATTTCCATCTTTCTACAGATGTCAGTGTAGGTATTTCCATGTTTATACAGATGGTGGTGTAGATATTTCCATGTTCATACAGATGTCTGTGTAGATATTTCCATGTTTGTGCAGATGGCGGTGTAGATATTTCCATGTTTATAGAGATGGCGGTGTAGTTACTTCTATGTTTAAAGAGATAGCGGTGTAAATATTTCCATGTTTATAGAGACGGCGGTGTAACTATTTTCATGTTTATAGAGATAGCGGTGTAGATATTTCCATGTTTATACAGATAGCGGTGTTGCTATTTCCATGTTTATAGAGATAGCGGTGTAGATATTATCATGTTTATACAGCTCGCAGTGTAGATATTTCCATCTTTATACAGATGGCAGTGTAGATATTTCCATGTTTATACAGTTAGCGGTGTAGATATTTCCATGTTTATAGAGAAAGTGGTGTAGGTATTTCCATGTTTATAGAGTCAGTGGTGTAGATATTTCCATATTTATACAGATAGCGGGGTAGATATTTCCATGTTTTTACAGATGGCGGTGTAGATATTTCCTTGTTTATACAGACAGCGGTGTAGATATTTCCATGTTTATACAGGTAGCGGTGTAGATATTTCCATTTTTACAGAGATAGCGGTGTAGTTATTTCCATCTTTGCACCGATTGCCGTGTAGATATTTCCATGTTTACGCAAATATCTGTGTAGATATTTCCAACTTTACACAGATAGCTGTGTAGATATTTCCATGTTTACACACATAGCGTTGTAGATATTTCCATGTTTATACAGACTGCGGTGCAGATATGTCCGTGTTTATACAGATAGCGGTGTAGATATTTTCATATTTATACAGATAGCGGTGGAGATATTTCCAGGTTTTTAGAGACAGCAGTATAGATATTTCCATGTTTATACAGATAGCGGTGTAGATATTTCCATGTTTACAGAGATATCAGTGCAGATATTTCAATCTTTGCACAGATGGCTGTGTAGATATTTTCATTTTTACACTGATAGCTGTGTAGATATTTCCAAGTTTGCACAGATAGCTGTGTAGATATTTCCATGTTTACACAGATAGCGTTGTAGATATTTCCAAGTTTATACAGATAGCGGTGTAGATATTTCCATGTTTATGCAGAGAGCGGTGTAGATATTTCCATGTTTATACAGATAGCGGTGGAGATATTTCCCTGTTTATACAGATAGCGATGTAGACATTTCCATGTTTATTGAGATAGCGGTGTAGATATTTCCATGTTTATACAGATCGCGGTGAAGATATTTCCATGAGTGTACAGACGGCGTTGTAGATATTTCCATGTTTATACAGATGGCGCTGTAGATATTTCCATGTTTATACAGACGGCAGTGTACATATTTCCATGTTTATACAGATAGCGGTGTAGATATTTCCATGTTTACAGAGATAGCGGTGTAGATATTTCCATCTTTGCACAGATTGCGCTGTAGGTATTGCCAAATTTACCCAGATAGCGGTGTAGATATTTCCAAGTTTACACAGATAGCTGTGTAGATATTCCCTCGTTTACAGAGATAGCAGTGTAGATATTTCCATGTTTATACAGATGTGTATTTAGATATTTCCATGTTTATGCAGATGGCGGTGTAGATATTTCCATGTTTATGGAGATGGCGGAGTAGGTATTTCTACGTTTATAGAGATAGCGGTGTAAATAATTCCATGTTTACAGAGATGGTGGTGTAAGTAATTTCATGTTTATAGAGATAGCGGTGTAGATATTTCCATGTTTATACAGATAATGGTGTTGGTATTTCCATGTTTATACAGATAGCGGTATAGCTATTTCCATGTTTATACAGCTCGCGGTGTAGATATTCCATCTTTATTCAGATGGCAGTGTAGATATTTCCACGTTTATAGAGATAGCGGTGTAGATATTTCCATGTCTATAGAGATAGCGGTGTAGGTATTTCCATATTTATACAGATTGCGGTGTAGATATTTCCATCTTTATACAGATGGTGGTGTAGATATTTCCATGTTTATACAGATGGCAATGAAGATATTTCCATGTTTATACAGATAGTGGTGTAGATATTTCCATGTTTATACAGATGGCGGTGTAGATAATTCCAAGTTTATGCAGATTGCGGTGCAGATATTTCCATGTTATAGAGATGGCGGTGTAGTTATTTCTATGTTTATAGAGATAGCAGTGTAAATATTTCCATGTTTATAGAGATTGTGGTGTAAGTATTTTCATGTTTATAGAGATAGCGGTGTAGATATTTCCCTGTTTATACAGATAGCGGTGTTGTTATTTCCATGTTTATACAGATAGCGGTGTTGGTATTTCCATATTTATACAGATTGCGGTGTAGATATTTCCATCTTTATACAGATGGCAGTGTAGATATTTCCAGGTTTATACAGATAGCAGTGAAGATATTTCCATGTTTATACAGATGGCGGTGAAGATATTTCATGTTTATGCAGACAGCGGTGTAGATATTTCCAACTTTATACAGATAGTGGTGTAGATATTTCCAAGTTTATAGAGATAGCGGTGTAGATATTTCCACCTTTATACAGATAGCGGTGTAGATATTTCCATGTTTAGACAGATGGCGGTGAAGATAGTTCCATGTTTATGGAGATGACGGTGTAGATATTTTCATGTTTATATACATGGCCGTGTAGATATTTCCATGTTTGTAGAGATTGCGGTGTAGATATTTCCATGTTTATAGAGATAGCGTTGTAGGTATTTCCTTGTTTATAGAGATAGCTGTGTAGATACATCCATGTTTATACAGATGGCTGTGTAGGTATTTCCACGTCTATACAGATGACTGTGTAGATATTTGTATGTTTACACAAATGGCGGTGTAGATATTTCCATATTTATACAGATAGCGTTGTATATATTTCCATGTTTATACAGATAACGGTGTAGATATATTCATGTTTATACAGATAGCGATGTAGATATTTCCATGTTTATACAGATAGTGGTGTAGATATTTCCATGTTTATACAGATAGCTTTGTAGATATATACATGTTTATACAGATCGCGGTGTAGATATGTCCATGTTTATAGAGATGGCGGTGTAGATATTTCCATGTTTATTCAGACAGCGGTGTAGATATTACCATGTTTACACAGATAGCGGTGTAGATATTTCCATCTTTGAACAGATTGCGGTGTGGATATTTCCATGTTTATTCAGATAGCGTTGTATATATTTCCATGTTTACACAGATAGCTCTGTAGACATTTCCATGTTTACACAGATAGCATTATAGATATTTCCATGTTTATAGAGATAGTGGTTTAGGTATTTCCATTTTTATACAGATAGCTGGGTTGTTATTTCCATGTTTATACAGATAGCGTTGAAGATTGTTCCATGTTTATGGAGATGGCGGTGTAGATATTTTCATGTTTATAGAGATGGTGGTGTAGATATTTCCATTTTTATAGAGATGACTGTGTAGATATTTCCATGTTTATACAGATGGCGGTGTAGATATTTCCATGTTTATACAGATAGCGGTGGAGATATTTCCTTGTTTATAGAGATCGTGTTGTAGAGGTTTCTATGTTTATACAGAGAGCAGTGTAGATATTTCCATGTTTTTATAGGTAGTGGTGTTCACATTTACATGTTTATACAGATCGTGGTGTAGATATTTCCATTTTCCTCAGATGGCAGTTTAGATATTTCCATGTTTATACAGATGGCGGTGTAGATATTTCCATGTTCATTCAGAAGGCGTTATAGATATTTCCATGTTTACAGAGATGGCAGTGTTGATATTTCTATGCTTACAGAGATAGCGGTGTTAATATTTCCATGTGTATAGAGATGGTGGTTTAGGTATTTCCATGTTTATAATGACAGTGGTGTAGATATTTCCATGTTTATTCAGGTAGTGGTGTAGGTATTTCCATGTTTATACAGATGTCGGTGTAGATAGTTCCATGTTTATGGAGATGGCCATGTAGATATTTCCATGTTTATACAGATAGCGGTGTAGACATTTCCATGTGTATAGAGATAGTGGTGTAGATATTTCCATATTTATACAGATAGCGGAGTAGCTATTTCCATGTTTATACAGATAGTGGTGTAGATATTTCCATGTTTATGCAGATAGCTGTGTAGATATATACATGTTTATACAGATTGTGGTGTGGATATTTCCATGTTTATACAGATAGCGGTGTAGATATTTCCTTGTTTATACAGAGAGTGGTGTAAATATTTCCATGTTTACAGAGATAGAGGTGTAGATATTTCCATGTTTGCAAAGATTGCGGTGTAGATATTTCCATCTTCACACAGATTGCGGTGTACATATTTCCATGTTTAAACAGACAGCAGTGTACATATTTCCATGTTTACACAGATAGTGTTGTAGATATTTCCATGTTTATACAGATTGCGGTGTAGATATTCCCATGTTTATAAAGACAGCGGTGTAGATATTTCCGTGATTATGCAGATAGCGGTGTTGATATTTCCATGTTTATAGGGATAGCCATGTAGATATTTCCATGTTTATACAGATAGCGGTGTAGACATTTCCATGTTTATAGGGATAGCGGTGTGGATATTTCCATATTTATACAGATAGCGGTGTAGTTATTTCCATGTTTATACAGATGACTGTGAACATATTTCCATGTTTACACAGATGGCGGTGTAGATATTTCCATGTTTATAGAGATAGCGGTGTAGATATATCCATGTTTATACAGATAGCTGTGTAGATATTTCCACGTTTATAGAGGTAGCGGTGTAGATATTTCCATATTTATACAGATAGCCGTGTAGATATTTCCATGTTTATTCAGTTGGCGGTGTAGATATTTCCATATTTATACAGATAACATTGTGGCTATTTCCATGTTTATACAGATGGCAGTGTAGATATTTCCATGTTTATACAGATAGCGGTGTGGATATTTCCATGTGTATACAGATAGCAGTGTAGATATATCCATGTTTGTACAGATTGCGGTGTAGATATTTCCATGTCTATACAAATAGCGGTGTAGATATTTCCATGTTTATACAGATAGCGGTGTAGGTATTTCCATCTTTATACAGATGGTGGTGTAGATATTTCCATGTTTATACAGATGGCAATGAAGATATTTCCATGTTTATACAGATAGTGGTGTAGATATTTCCATGTTTATACAGATGGCGGTGTAGATAATTCCAAGTTTATGCAGATTGCGGTGCAGATATTTCCATGTTATAGAGATGGCGGTGTAGTTATTTCTATGTTTATAGAGATAGCAGTGTAAATATTTCCATGTTTATAGAGATTGTGGTGTAATTATTTTCATGTTTATAGAGATAGCGGTGTAGATATTTCCCTGTTTATACAGATAGCGGTGTTGTTATTTCCATGTTTATACAGATAGCGGTGTTGGTATTTCCATATTTATACAGATTGCGGTGTAGATATTTCCATCTTTATACAGATGGCAGTGTAGATATTTCCAGGTTTATACAGATAGCAGTGAAGATATTTCCATGTTTATACAGATGGCGGTGAAGATATTTCATGTTTATGCAGACAGCGGTGTAGATATTTCCAACTTTATACAGATAGTGGTGTAGATATTTCCAAGTTTATAGAGATAGCGGTGTAGATATTTCCACCTTTATACAGATAGCGGTGTAGATATTTCCATGTTTAGACAGATGGCGGTGAAGATAGTTCCATGTTTATGGAGATGACGGTGTAGATATTTTCATGTTTATATACATGGCCGTGTAGATATTTCCATGTTTGTAGAGATTGCGGTGTAGATATTTCCATGTTTATAGAGATAGCGTTGTAGGTATTTCATTGTTTATAGAGATAGCTGTGTAGATACATCCATGTTTATACAGATGGCTGTGTAGGTATTTCCACGTCTATACAGATGACTGTGTAGATATTTGTATGTTTACACAAATGGCGGTGTAGATATTTCCATATTTATACAGATAGCGTTGTATATATTTCCATGTTTATACAGATAACGGTGTAGATATATTCATGTTTATACAGATAGCGATGTAGATATTTCCATGTTTATACAGATAGTGGTGTAGATATTTCCATGTTTATACAGATAGCTTTGTAGATATATACATGTTTATACAGATCGCGGTGTAGATATGTCCATGTTTATAGAGATGGCGGTGTAGATATTTCCATGTTTATTCAGACAGCGGTGTAGATATTACCATGTTTACACAGATAGCGGTGTAGATATTTCCATCTTTGAACAGATTGCGGTGTGGATATTTCCATGTTTATTCAGATAGCGTTGTATATATTTCCATGTTTACACAGATAGCTCTGTAGACATTTCCATGTTTACACAGATAGCATTATAGATATTTCCATGTTTATAGAGATAGTGGTTTAGGTATTTCCATTTTTATACAGATAGCTGGGTTGTTATTTCCATGTTTATACAGATAGCGTTGAAGATTGTTCCATGTTTATGGAGATGGCGGTGTAGATATTTTCATGTTTATAGAGATGGTGGTGTAGATATTTCCATTTTTATAGAGATGACTGTGTAGATATTTCCATGTTTATACAGATGGCGGTGTAGATATTTCCATGTTTATACAGATAGCGGTGGAGATATTTCCTTGTTTATAGAGATCGTGTTGTAGAGGTTTCTATGTTTATACAGAGAGCAGTGTAGATATTTCCATGTTTTTATAGGTAGTGGTGTTCACATTTACATGTTTATACAGATCGTGGTGTAGATATTTCCATTTTCCTCAGATGGCAGTTTAGATATTTCCATGTTTATACAGATGGCGGTGTAGATATTTCCATGTTCATTCAGAAGGCGTTATAGATATTTCCATGTTTACAGAGATGGCAGTGTTGATATTTCTATGCTTACAGAGATAGCGGTGTTAATATTTCCATGTGTATAGAGATGGTGGTTTAGGTATTTCCATGTTTATAATGACAGTGGTGTAGATATTTCCATGTTTATTCAGGTAGTGGTGTAGGTATTTCCATGTTTATACAGATGTCGGTGTAGATAGTTCCATGTTTATGGAGATGGCCATGTAGATATTTCCATGTTTATACAGATAGCGGTGTAGACATTTCCATGTGTATAGAGATAGTGGTGTAGATATTTCCATATTTATACAGATAGCGGAGTAGCTATTTCCATGTTTATACAGATAGTGGTGTAGATATTTCCATGTTTATGCAGATAGCTGTGTAGATATATACATGTTTATACAGATTGTGGTGTGGATATTTCCATGTTTATACAGATAGCGGTGTAGATATTTCCTTGTTTATACAGAGAGTGGTGTAAATATTTCCATGTTTACAGAGATAGAGGTGTAGATATTTCCATGTTTGCAAAGATTGCGGTGTAGATATTTCCATCTTCACACAGATTGCGGTGTACATATTTCCATGTTTAAACAGACAGCAGTGTACATATTTCCATGTTTACACAGATAGTGTTGTAGATATTTCCATGTTTATACAGATTGCGGTGTAGATATTCCCATGTTTATAAAGACAGCGGTGTAGATATTTCCGTGATTATGCAGATAGCGGTGTTGATATTTCCATGTTTATAGGGATAGCCATGTAGATATTTCCATGTTTATACAGATAGCGGTGTAGACATTTCCATGTTTATAGGGATAGCGGTGTGGATATTTCCATATTTATACAGATAGCGGTGTAGTTATTTCCATGTTTATACAGATGACTGTGAACATATTTCCATGTTTACACAGATGGCGGTGTAGATATTTCCATGTTTATAGAGATAGCGGTGTAGATATATCCATGTTTATACAGATAGCTGTGTAGATATTTCCACGTTTATAGAGGTAGCGGTGTAGATATTTCCATATTTATACAGATAGCCGTGTAGATATTTCCATGTTTATTCAGTTGGCGGTGTAGATATTTCCATATTTATACAGATAACATTGTGGCTATTTCCATGTTTATACAGATGGCAGTGTAGATATTTCCATGTTTATACAGATAGCGGTGTGGATATTTCCATGTGTATACAGATAGCAGTGTAGATATATCCATGTTTGTACAGATTGCGGTGTAGATATTTCCATGTCTATACAAATAGCGGTGTAGATATTTCCATGTTTATACAGATAGCGGTGTAGGTATTTCCATGTTTATACAGATAGCGTTGGAGTTATTTCCATGTGTATACAGATGGCGATGTAGGTATTTCCATGTTTCTACAGATGACTGTGTAGATATTTCCATATTTTTACAGATGGCGGTGTAGATATTTCCATGTTTATACAGATAGCGGTTAAGCTATTTCCATGTTTATTCAGATATCGATGTAGATATTTCCATGTATATAGTGATGGCTGTGTAGATATTTCCATGTTTATACAGATTGCGGTGTAGATATGTCCATGTTTATACAGATAGCGGTGTGGATATTTTCATGTTTATGCAGATAGCGGTGGAGATATTTCTATGTTTATAGAGACTGCAGTATAGATATTTCCATGTTTATACAGATAGCGGTGTAGATATTTCCGTGTTTACAGAGATAGCGGTGTAGATATTTCCATCTTTGCACAGATTGCTGTGTAGATATTTCCACTTTTACACAGATAGCTGTGTAGATATTTCCAAGTTTACACAGATAGCTTTGTAGTTATTTCCATGTTTACAGAGATAGCGTTATAGACATTTCCATGCTTATACAGATGGCGGTGTAGATACATCCATGTTTCTGAACATGGCAGTGTAGATATTTTCATGTTTATAGAGATGTCGGTGAAGATATTGCCTTGTTTATACAGCCAGCGGTGTAGATATTTCCAAGTTTACACAGATAGCTGTGTAGATATTTCCATGTTTACAGAGATAGCGTTGTAGATATTTCCATGTTTATACAGATAGCGGTGTGGATATTTCCATGTTTATACAGATAGCGGTGGAGATATTTCCCTGTTTATACAGATAGAGATGTATATATTTCCATGTTTATACACATAGCGGTGTAGATATTTCCATGTTTATAGAGATAGCAGTGTAGATATTTCCATGTTTATACAGATGGCTCTGTAGATATTTCCATGTTTATACAGATGGCGCTGTAGATATTTCCATGTTTATACAGATGTCAGTGTAGATATTTCTATGTTTATACAGATATCGGTGTAGATATTTCCATGTTTACAGAGATAGCGGTGAAGATATTTCCATCTTTGCACAGATTGCGCTGTAGGTATTGCCAAATTTACACAGATAGCGTTGTAGATATTTCCAAGTTTAAACAAACAGCTGTGTAGATATTTCCACGTTTACAGAGATAGCATTGTAGATATTTCCATGTTTATACAGATAGAGATGTATATATTTCCATGTTTATACACATAGCGGTGTAGATATTTCCATGTTTATAGAGATAGCAGTGTAGATATTTCCATGTTTATACAGATAGCGGTGTAGATATTTCCATGTTTACAGAGATAGCGGTGTCGATATTTCCATCTTTGCACAGATTGCTGTGTAGATATTTCCATTTTTACACAGATACCTGAGTAGTTACTTCCAAGTTTACCCAGATAGCTGTGTAGATATTTCCATGTTTACACAGATAGCATTGTACATATTTCCATGTTTATACAGATAGCGGTGTAGATATTTCCATGTTTGTACAGATAGCAGTGAAGATATTTCCTTGTTTATACAGATAGCGGTGGAGATATTTCCCTGTTTATACAGATAGCGATGTAGATATTTCCATGTTTATACAGATAGCGGTGTAGATATTTCCATGTTTATAGAGATAGCGGTGTAGATATTTCCATGTTTATACAGATGGCTGTGTACATATTTCCATGTGAGTACAGATGGCAGTGTAGATATTTCCATGTTTATAGAGATGGCGGTGTAGATATTTCCATGTATATAGAGTTTGCAGTGTAGATATTTTAATGTTTATAGAGAAATCGGTGTAGGTATTTCCATGTTTATAGAGATAGCGGTGTGAATATTTCCATATTTATACAGATAGCGGTGTAGGTATTTCCACGTTTATACAGATGGCGGTGTAGAAATTTCCTTGTTTATACAGATATCGGTGTAGATATTTCTAGGTTTATACAGAGAGCGGTGTAGATATTTCCACGTTTTACAGATAGTGGTGTAGATATTTCCTTCTTTATACAGACAGCGGTGTAGATATTTCCATGTTTACACAAATAGCCGTGTAGATATTTGTATGTTTACACAGATAGAGTTGCAGATATTTCCATGTTTATAAAGATAGCGGTGCAAATATTTCCATGTTCATACAGATAGTGGTGTGACTATTTCCATGTTTGTACAGACAGCGGTGTGGGTATTTCCATGTTTATACAGATAGCGGTATAGATATTTCCATGTTTATAGAGATGACTGTCTAGATATTTCCATGTTTATACAGCTTTCCGTGTAGATATTTCCATGTTTATACAGATGGTGGTGTAGATATTTCCATGTTTATACAGATGACTGTGAAGTTATTTCCGTGTTTATACAGATGTCAGTGTAGATATTTTCATGTTTATAGAGAAAACGATGTAGATATTTTCATGTTTATAGAGATAGCGGTGTAGACATTTCCATGTTTCGAGAGATAGCGTTGTATATATTTCCATATTTATACAGATAGCGGTGTAGATCTTTCCAGGTTTATACAGATAGCGGTGTAGATATTTCCATGTTTATACAGATAGCAGTGTAGATATTTCCATGTTTATAGAGATGGCGTTGTAGGTATTTCCATGTTTGTAGAGATATCGGTGTAGATATTTCCATGTTTATACAATTCGCAGCGCAGATATTTCCATCTATATACAGATGGCAGTGAAGGTTTTTAAATGTTTATATAGATAGTGGTGTAGATATTTCCATGTTTATACAGATGGCGGTGTAGATACAGACATGTTTCTGAAGATGGCGGTGTAGATATTTAAAAGTTTATAGAGATGGCGGTGTAGATAATTCCATGTTTATAGAGATTGCGGTGTAGATATTTCCATCTTTATACAGATAGCGGTGTAGATATTTCCATGTTTATACAGATGGCGTTGTAGATAGTTCCATGTTTATGGAGATGGCGGTGTAGATATTTTCATGTTTATATAGATGGCAGTGTAGATATTTCCAAGTTTGTAGAGATTGTGGTGTTGATATTTCCATGTTTATAGAGATAGCGCTATAGGTATTTCCTTGTTTATAGAGATAGTTGTGTAGATACATCCATGTTTATACAGATGGCCGTGTAGATATTTCCATGTGTATACAGATGACTTTGTAGATATTTGTATGTTTACACAAATGGCGGTGTAGATATTTCCATATTTATACAGATAGCGGTGTAGATATTTCAAAGTTTAAACAGATAACGGTGTAGATAATCCATGTTTATACAGATAGCGATGTAGATATTTCCATGTTTATACAGATAGTAGCGTAGATATTTCCATGTTTACAGAGATAGTGGTGTAGATATTTCCATCTTTGCACAGATTGCGTTGTAGATTTTTCCATCTTTACAGAGATAGCGGTGTAGACATTTTCATATTTATACAGATCGTGGTGTAGATATTTCCATCTTTCCACAGATGGCAGTTTAGATATTACCATGTTTATACAGATGACAGTGTAGATATTTCCATGTTTATACAGATAGCGGTGTAGATATTTCCATGTTTAAAGAGATAGCTTTGTAGATATTTCCATGTTTATACAGATAGCGGTGTAGATATTTCCATGTTTATACAGATCGCGGTGTATATATTTCCATGTTTATGCAGACCGCGGTGTAGATATTTCCATGTTTATACAGATAGCGGTGTAGATATTTCCATGTTTCTACAGATATCGGTGTAGATATTTCCATGTTTACACAGATTGCGGTGTAGATATTTCCATCTTTCTACAGATGGCATTGTAGATATTTAAATGTTTATACAGATGGCGGTGTAGATATTTCCATGTTTATACAGATGGTGGTGTAGATATTACCATGTTTATACAGATGGCGGTGAAGGTATTTCCATGTTTATAGATATAGCTGTGTAGATATTTCCATGTTTATACAGATAGCGGTGTAGATATTTCAATGTTTATACAGATCGAGGCGTAGATATTTCCATGTTTATACAGACAGCAGTGGAGATATTTCCATGTTTATACACATAGCGGTGTACATATTTCCATGTTTATAGAGCAGCGGTGTAGGTATTTCCTTGTTTATACAGATAGCGGTGCAGATATTTCCATGTTTATACAGATACCTATGCAGATATTTCCATATTTATACAGAGGGCTGTGTAGATATTTCCATGTTTATACAGATGGCAGTGTGGATATTTCCATGTATATAGAGACTGCAGTGTAAATATTTCCATGTTTATAGAGAAAGTGTTGTAGGTATTTCCATGTTTATAGAGATAGCAGTGTAGATATTTCCATATTTATACATATAGCGTTGTAGGTATTTCTATATTTATACAGATTGCGGTGTAGATATTTCCATGTTTCCACAGATAGCGGTGTAGATATTTCCTTGTTTATACAGACAGCGGTGTAGATTTTTCCATGTTTATACAGGTAGCGGTGTAGATATTTCCATGTTTACAGAGATAGCGGTGTAGTTATTTCCATGTTTGCACAGATTGCCGTGTAGATATTTCCACGTTTACGCAGATAGCTGTGTAGATATTTCCAAGTTTACACAGATAGCTCTGTAGATATTTCCATGTTTACACACATAGCTTTGTAGATGTATCCATGTTTATACAGATTGCGGTGTAGATAGGTCCATGTTTACACAGAAAGCGGTGTAGATATTTTCATGTTGATACAGATAGCGGTGTAGATATTTCCATGTTTTCAGAGATAGCTGTGTATATATTTCCATGTTTATACAGATCATGGTGTAGATGTTTCCATGTTTATACAGATCATGGTGTAGATATTTACATGTTTATACAGATCACGGTGTTGATATTACCATGTTTATAGGGATAGCGTTGCAAATATTTCCACATTTATACAGATAGCGGTGTAGTTATTAGCATGTTTATAAAGATAGCGGTGTAGATATTTCCATGTATAAACAGATGTCTGTGTATATATTTCCATGTTTAAACAGATGGCGGTGTAGATATTTCCTTGTTTATACAAACTGCGGTGTAGTTATTTCCATGTTTATACAGATAGCGGTGTAGATATTTCCATGTATATACAGATGGCTGTGTAGATATTTCCATGTTTATAGAAGTGGCTGTGTAGATATTTCCATGTTTATGCAGATCGCGGTGTAGATATTTCCATGTTTATACAGATAGCGGTGTAGATAATTCCATGATTATACAGATAGCGCTGTAGATATTTCCATGTTGATACAGACGGCGGTGTAGATATTTCCATGTTCATAGAGATGGCGTTGTAGATATTTCCATATTTATAGAGATAGCGGTGTAGATATATCCATGTTCATAGAGATAGCAGTGAGGATAATTCCATGTTTATACAGATAGCAGTGTAGATATTTCCATTTTTATAGAGATAGCGGTTTAGATATTTCATATTTATACAGATAGCGGTGTAGATATTTCCATGTTTATACAGATTGCGGTGTAGATATTTCCATGTTTATACACATGACTGTGTAGGTATTTCCATGTTTATACAGATGGCTTTGTAGATATTTCCATGTTTATAGAGATAGCGGTGCAGATATTTCCATGTTTATACAGATAGTGGTGTAAATATTTCCATGTTTATACAGATCCTGGTGTAGATATTTCCATGTTTATACAGATACCGGTGTAGACATTTACATGTTTATACACACCGCAGTGTAGTTATTTCCATGTTTCTAGAGGTAGCGGTGTAGATATTTCCATGTTTATACAGATAGCGGTGTAGATATTTCCATGTTTATACAGACCGTGGTGTAGATATTTCCAAGTTTATACAGATAGCGGTGCAGATATTTCCATGTTTGTACAGATGGCGGTGTTGATATTTCCGTCTATACACAGATGACCGTGTAGATATTTCCATGTTTATACAGATGGCGGCACAGTTATTTCTATGGATATGTAGATGGCGGTGTAGATATTTCCATGTTTATACAGATAGCGGTGTAGTTATTTCCATGTTTATATAGATAGCGGTGTTGATATTTCCATGTATATACTCATGGCTGTGTAGATATTTCCATGTTTATACAGCTGGCGGTGTAGATATTTCCATGTTTATACAGAGAACTTTGTAAGTATTTCCATGTTTATACAGATGGCAGTGTAGATATTTCCATGTTTATACTGATCGCGGTGTAGATATTTCCATGTTTATAGAGATGGCGGTGTAGATATTTCCATGTTCATAGAGATAGCGGTGTTGATTTTTCCATGTTTATAGAGATAGCTGGGTGGATATTTCCATGTTTATACAAACAGGGGTGTAGATATTTACATGTTTATATAGATGGCAGTGTCGATATTTCCATGTTTATACAAATCATGGTGTAGATATTTCCATGTTTATGCAGATCGTGGTGTAGATATTTCCATGTTCATACAGATCATGGTGTAGATGTTTCCATGTTTATACAGATCGCGGTGTTGATATTACCATGTTTATAGGGATAGCGGTGCAAATATTTTCACATTTTTACAGATAGCGGTGTAGTTATTAGCATGTTTATACAGATAGCGGTGTAGATATCTCCATGTATCAACAGATGTCTGTGTATATATTTCCATGTTTTAACAGATGGCGGTGTAGATATTTCCTTCTTTGTACAAATAGCGGTGTAGATATTTCCATGTTTATACAGATAACGGTGTAGATATTTCCTTGTATATACAGATGGCTGTGTAGATATTTCCATGTTTATACAGGTGGCTGTGTAGATATTTCCATATTTATACAGATGACTTTCTAGGTATTTCCATGTTTATACAGATGGCGGTGTAGATATTTCCATGTTTATAGAGATAGCTGTGTAGATATTTCCATGTTTACACAGATAGGGGTGTAGATATTTCCATGTTTATACAGATCGCGGTGTAGATATTTCCATGTTTATACAGATCGCGGTGTAGATATTTCCATGTTTATACAGATAGAGGTGTAGATATTTCCATGTTTATACAGATGGCGGTGTTGATGTTTCCGTGTTTATAGAGATGGCGGTGTAGATATTTCCATGTTTATAGAGATAGTGGTGTTGATATATCCATATTCATAGAGATAGCAGTGAGGATATTTCCATGTTTATACAGATAGCAGTGTGGATATTTCCAATTTTATAGAAATAGCGGTTTAGATATTTCATATTTATACAGATAGCGGTGTAGATATTTCCATGTTTATACAGATTGCGGTGTAGAAATTTCCATGTTTATACAGATAGCGGTGTAGATATTTCCACGTTTATACAGATGGCGGTGTAGATTTTTCCATCTTTATACAAATGGCAATGCAGATATTTCCAGGTTTATAGAGATGGCGGTGTAGATATTTCCATGTTTATATAGATGGCAGTGTAGGTATTTTCTTGTTTATGTAGATGGCGTTGTAGATACCTCCATGTTTAAAGAGATAGCGGAGTGTATATTTACATGTTGATGGAGATAGCGGTGTAGGAATTTCCATGCTTGTAGAGATAGCTGTGTAGTTATTTCCATGTTTATAGAGATACCGGTGTAGATATTTCCATGTTTATACAGATGACTGTGTAGATATTTCCATGTTTGTACCGATGGCAGTGTAGATATTTCCATGTTTATAGAGATAGCAGTGTCGATATTTTCATGTTTATACAGATTGCGGTGGAGATATGTCCATGTATATGCAGATAGCAATGGAGATATTTCCACGTTAATACACATAGCGGTGTAGATATTTCCATGTTTATACAGATAGCGGTGTAGATATTTCGATGTTTATACAGATGGCTGTGCCGATATTTCCATGTTTATACAGAGTTCTCTGTAGATATTTCCAAGTTTATATTGATGACAGTGTAGATATTTCCAGGTTTATACAGATGACTGTGTAGATATATCCATATTAATACAGATGGCGGTGTAGATATTTCCATGTTTATACAGATGGCTGTGTAGATATTTCCATGTTTATACAGATGACTTTGTAGGTATTTCCATGTTTATACAGATGGCCGTGTAGATATTTCCATGTTTATGGAGATAGCTGTGTAGATATTTCCATGTTTATACAGATAGCGGTGAAGATATTTCCATGTCTATACAGATCGCGGTGTAGATATTTCCATGTTTATACAGATAACGGTGTATATATTTCCATGTTTATACAGATAGCGGTGTAGATATTTCCATGTTTTTACAAATATCAGTGTAGATATTTCCATGTTTACACAGACTGCGGTGTAGATATTTCCATCTTTCTACAGATGGCATTGTAGATAATTCCATGTTTATACAGATGGCGGTGTAGATATTTCCATGTTTATATAGATGGTGGTGAAGATATTTCCATGTTTATACAGATCGCGGTGTAGATATTTCCAAGTTTATACAGATCGCGGTGTAGATATTTCCATGTTTATACAGATAGCGGTGTAGATATTTCCATGTTTCTACAGATAGCGGTGTAGATAATTCCATGTTTATAGAGATAGCGGTGTAGGTATTTCCATATTTATACATATAGCGTTGTAGATATTTCCATGTTTATATAGATGGCGTTGTAGATATTTCCATGTTTATATAGATGGCGTTGTATATATTTCCATGTTTATATAGATGGCGTTGTAGATATTTCCATGTTTATACAGATAGCTGTGTTGGTATTTCCACGTTTATACAGATAGCGATGTAGATATTTCCATGTTTATACAGCTCACGGTGCAGATATTTATATCTTTATACAGATGACATTGTAGATATTTCCTTATTCACACAGATGGCGGTGTAGATGTATCCATGTTTATACAGATGGCGGAGTAGTTAGTTCCATGTTTATGGAGATGGCAGTGTAGATATTTTCATGTTTATGGAGATGGTGGTGTAGATATTTCCATGTTTATAGAGATAGCAGTGTAGATATTTACATGTTTATACAGATGGCTCTGTAGATATTTCCATGTGTATACAGATGGCATTGTAGATATTTCCATGTTTGTACAGATGGCGGTGTTGATGTTTCCATCTATAAACAGATTTCCGTGTAGGTATTTCCATGTGTATACAGGTGGCATTGTAGATATTTCCATGTTTATAGAGATGGTGGTGTAGAAATTTCCATGTTTACACAGATGACTGTATAGGTATTTCCATGTTTATACAGATGGCGGTGTAGATATTTCCAAGTTTATAGAGATAGCGGTGTAGATATTTCCATATTTATACAGATAACGGTGTACATGTTTCCATGTTTATACAGATAGCGGTGTAAATATTTCCATGTTTATACAGATCCCGGTGTAGATATTTCCATGTTTATAGATATAGCTGTGTGGATATTTCCACGTTTATACAGACCGGGGTGTAGATATTTCCATGTTTAAACAGATAGCGGTGCAGATATTTCCAAGTTTGTACAGATGGCGGTGTTGATATTTCCATCTATACACAGATGACCGTGTAGATATTTCCATGTTTATACAGATGGCGGCGCAGATGTTTCCATGGATATGTAGAAGGCGGTGTAGATATTTCCATGTTTATACAGATAGCGGTGTATTTATTTCCATGTTTATATAGATAGCGGTGTAGATATTTCCATGTTATAGAGATGGCGGTGTAGATATTTCCATGTTCATGGAGATAGCAGTGTTGATTTTTCCATGTTTATAGAGATAGCGGCGTGGATATTTCCATGTTTATACAGATAGGGGTGTAGATATTTCCATGTTTAAAGAGATGGCGGTGTAGATATTTCCATGTTTATACAGATCACGGTTTAGATATTTCCTTGTTTATACAAATAGCAGTGTAGTTATTTCCATGTTTATACAGATAGCGGTGTAGATATTTCCATGTATATACAGATGGCTGTGTAGATATTTCCATGTTTATACAGATGGCTGTGTAGATATTTCCATGTTTATACAGATGACTTTGTATGTATTTCCAGGTTTATACAGATGGCGGTGTAGATATTTCCATGTTTATATAGATGGTGGTGTAGATATTACCATGTTTATACAGGTAGCGGTGTAGATATTTCCATGTTTATACAGATCGTGGTGAAGATATTTCCATGTTTATACAGATGACGGTGTAGATATTTCCATGTTTATACAGATCGCGGTGTAGATATTTCCATGTTTATACAGATAGCGGTGTAGAAATTTCCATGTTTATACAGATAGCGGTGTAGATATATCGATGTTTATAGAGATAGCGGTGTAGGTATTTCCATGTTTATAGACATAGCGGTGTAGATATTTCCATGTTTATACCAATAGCGGTGTTGGTATTTCCACGTTTATACAGATAGCGATGTAGATATTTCCATGTTTATACATCTCGCGGTGCAGATATTTATATCTTTATAAAGATGGCATTGTAGATATTTCCTTATTCACACAGATGGCGGTGTAGATGTTTCCATGTTTATACAGATGGCGGAGTAGTTAGTTCCATGTTTATGGAGATGGCAGTGTAGATATTTTCATGTTTATAGAGATGGCGGTGTAGATATTTCCATGTTTATAGAGACAGCATTGTAGATATTTACATGTTTATACAGATGGCTGTGTAGATATTTCCATGTGTATACAGGTGGCATTGTAGATATTTCCATGTTTATACAGATGTCTGTATAGGTAGTTCCATGTTTTTACACATGGCAGTTCAGATATTTCCATGTTTATAGAGATAACGATATAGATATTTCCAAGTTTGCACAGATGGCGGTGTTGATATTTCCATCTATACACAGATGGCCGTGTCGATATTTCCATGTTTATACAGATGGGGGCGTAGATATTTCCATGGGCATGCAGATGTCGGTGTAGATATTTCCATGTTTATACCGATAGCGGTGTAGATATTTCCATGTTTCCACAGATGGTGGTGTAGATATTTCCGTGTTTATACACATGGCGGAGAAGATAATTCCATCTTTATGGAGATGGTGGTGTAGATATTTTCATGTTTATAGAGATGGTGTTGTACATATTTCCATATTTATAGAGATAGTGGTGTACATATTTCCATCTTTCTACAGATGGCAGTGTAGATATTTCCATGTTTATACAGATTGCGGTGTAGATATTTCCATGTTTATAATGATCGTGGTGTAGATATTTCCATGTTATAGAGATGGCGGTGTAGATATTTCCATGTTCATAGAGATAGCGGTGTAGATATTTCCATGTTTGTAGAGATGGCGGTGTAGATATTTCCATGTTTATACAGATCACGGTGTAGGTATTTCCTTGTTTCTACAAAAAGCGGTGTAGTTATTTCCATGTTTATAGAGATAGCGGTGTAGATGTTTCCATGTATATACAGATGGCTGTGTAGATATTTCCATGTTTATACAGATGGCTGTATAGATATTTCCATGTGTATACAGATGGCTTTGTAGGTATTTCCATGTTTATACAGATGGCGGTGTAGATATTTCCATGTTTGTACAGATAGCTGGGTAGATATTTCCATGTTTATACAGATATCGGTGTAGATGTTTCCATGTTTATAAAAATCACGTTGTAGATATTTCCATGTTTATACAGATTGCGGTGTAGATATTTCCATGTTTACAGAGATTGCGGTGTAGATATTTCCATGTTTATAGAGATAGCGTTGTAGGTATTTCCATGTTTATAGACATAGCGGTGTAGATATTTCCATGTTTATACAGATAACTTTGTAAGTATTTCCATGTTTATACAGATGGCGGTGTAGATATTTCGATGTTTATAGAGATAGCAGTGGAGATATTTCCATGTTTATAGAGATAGCGGTGTAGTTATTTCCATGTTTATATAGATAGCGGTGTAGATATTTCCATGTGTATACACATGGCTGTTTAGATATTTCCATGTTTATACAGATGGCGGTGTACATATTTCCATGTTTATACAGATAGCTTTGTAAGTCTTTCCATGTTTATACAGATGGCGGTGTAGATATTTTGATGTTTATAGAGATAGCAGTGGAGATATTTCCATGTATATACCGATCGCGGTTTAGATATTTCCATGTTTATAGCGATGCCGGTGTAGATATTTCCATGTTCATAGAGATAGTGGTGTTGATTTTTCCATGTTTATAGAGATAGCGGTGTGGATATTTCCATGTTTATAAAGATAGGGGTGTAGATATTCCCATGCTTATAGAGATGGCGGTGTAGATATTTGCATGTTTAGATAGATCACGGTGTAGATATTTCCATGTTTATACAATTCATGGTGTAGATATTTCCATGTTTATACAGATCGCGGTGTTGTTATTACCATGTTTATAAGGATAGCCGTGCAAATATTTCCACATATTTACAGATAGCGGTGTAGTTATTAGCATGTTTATACAGATAGCGGTGTCGATATTTCCATGTATAAACAGATGTCTGTGTATATATTTCCAAGTTTAAACAGATGGCGGTGTAGATACTTCCTTGTTTATACAGATCGTGGTGTAGTTATTTCCATGTTTATACAGATACCGGTGTAGATATTTCCATGTTTATACAGACCGCAGTGTAGATATTTCCATGTTTATAGAGATAGCAGTGTAGATATTTCCATGTTTGTACAGATGGCGGTGTTGATGTTTCCATCTGTACACAGATTGCCGTGTAGGTATTTCCATGTGTATACAGGTGGCATTGTAGATGTTTCCATGTTTATACAGATGGTAGTGTAGATATTTCCATGTTTACACAGATGACTGTATAGGTATTTCCATGTTTACACAGATGGCGGTGTAGATATTTCCATGTTTATAGAGATAGCGGTGTAGATATTTCCATATTTATACAGAAAATGGTGTAGAAGTTTCCATGTTTCTACAGATAGCGGTGTAAATATTTCCATGTTTATACAGATCATGGTGTAGATATTTCCATGTTTATAGAGATAGCGGTGTAGATATTTCCATTTTTATACAGACCGCGGAGTAGATATTTCCATGTTTATACAGATAGCGGTGCAGATATTTCCATGTTTGTACAGATGGCGGTGTTGATATTTCCATTTATACACAGATGACCGTGTAGATATATCCATGTTTATACAGATTGCGGCGCAGATATTTCCTTGGATATGTAGATGGCGGTGTAGATATTTCCATGTTTATACAGATAGCGGTGTAGTTATTTCCATGTTTATATAGATAGCGGTGTAGATATTTCCATGTATGTACACATGGCTGTGAAGATATTTCCATGTTTATACAGATGGCGGTGTAGATATTTCCATGTTTATACAGATAACTTTGTAAGTATTTCCATGTTTATACAGATGGCGGTGTAGATATTTCGATGTTTATAGAGATAACAGTGGAGATATTTTCATGTTTATACAGATATTGGTGTAGATATTTCCATGTTTATACAGATATTGGTGTAGATATTTCCATGTTTATACAGATCACAGTGTAGATATTTCCATGTTTATACAGATCGCGCTGTAGATATTTCCATGTTTATACAGATAGCGGTGTAGATATTTCCATGTTTTTACAGATATCGGTGTAGATATTTCCATGTTTACACAGATTGCGGTGTAGATATTTCCATGTTTATATAGATGGTGGTGTAGATATTACCAAGTTTATACAGATAGCGGTGTAGATATTTCCATGTTTATACCGATAACTTTCTAATTATTTCCATGTTTATTCAGATGGCGGTGTAGATATTTCGATGTTTATAGAGATAGCAGTGGAGATATTTCCATGTTTATACAGATAGCGGTGTAGATATTTCCACGTTTATACTGATCGCGGTGTAGATATTTCCAAGTTTATAGAGATGGCGGTGAAGATATTTCCATGTTCATAGAGATAGCAGTGTTGATTTTTCCATGTTTATAGAGATAGCGGTGTGGATATTTCCATGTTTAGTCAGATAGCGGTTTAGATATTTCCATGTTTATACAGACCACGGTGTAGATATTTCCATTTTTATACAGATAGCGGTGCAGATATTTCCATGTTTGTACAGATGGCGTTGTTGATAATTCCAACTATACACAGATGACTGTGTAGATATTTCCATGTTTATACAGATGGCGGCACAGATATTTCCATGGATATGTAGATGGCGGAGTAGATATTTCCATGTTTACACAGATAGCGGTGTAGTTATTAGCATGTTTATACAGATAGCGCTGTAGATATTTCCATGTATAAACAGATGTCTGTGTATATATTTCCATGTTTAAACAGATGGCGGTGTAGATATTTCCTTGTTTATAAAAATAGCGGTGTAGTTATTTCCATGTTTATACAGATCACGGTGTAGATATTTCCTTGTTTATACATATAGCGGTGTAGTTATTTCCATGCTTATACAGATAGCGGTGTAGATATTTCCTTGTTTATACAAATAGCGGTGTAGATATTTCCATGATTATACAGATCATGGTGTAGATATTTCCTTGTTTATACAAATAGCGGTGTAGTTATTTCCATGTTTATATAGATAGCGGTGTAGATATTTCCATGTATATACAGATGGCTGTGTAGATATTTCCATGTTTATATGGATGGCTGTGTAGATGTTTCCATGTTTATACAGATGACTTTGTAGGTATTTCCATTTTTATACAGGTGGCGGTGTAGATATTTCCATATTTATAGAGATAGCTTTGTCGATATTTCCATGTTTATACAGACAGCGGTGTAGATATTTCCATGTTTATACAGATGGCGGTGTAGATATTTCCATGTTTATAAGGATGGCGGAGTAGATATTTCCATGTTTATAGAGATAGCTGTGTAGATATTTCCATGTTTATACAGATAGCGGTGTAGATATTTCCATGTTTATACAGATCGCGGTGCAGATATTTCCATGTTTATACAGATCGCGGTGTAGATATTTTCATGTTTATACAGATAGCGGTGTAGATATTTCCAAGTTTATACCGATAACTTTGCAAGTATTTCCATGTTTATTCAGATGGCGGTGTAGATATTTCGATGTTTATAGAGATAGAAGTGGAGATATTTCCATGTTTATACAGATAGCGGTGTAGATATTTCCACGTTTATACTGATCGTGGTGTAGATATTTCCAAGTTTATAGAGATGGCGGTGTAGATATTTCCATGTTCATAGAGATAGCGGTGTTGATTTTTCCATGTTTATAGAGATAGCGGTGTGGATATTTCCATCTTTATACAGATAGCGGTTTAGATATTTCCATGTTTATACAGACCGCGGTGTAGATATTTCCATGTTTATACAGATAGCGGTGCAGATATTTCCATGTTTGTACAGATGGCGTTGTTGATAATTCCACCGATACACAGATGACCGAGTAGATATTTCCATGTTTATACAGATGGCGGTGTAGATATTTCCATGTTTATAGAGATGGAGGTGCAGATATTTCCATGTTCATAAAGATAGCGGTCTTGATTTTTCCATGTTTATAGAGATAGCGGTGTGGATATTTCCATGTTTATACAGATCGCAGTGTAGATATTTCCATGTTTATACAGATCGCGGTGTAGATATTTCCATGTTTATACAGATCGCAGTGTAGATATTTTCATGTTTATACAGATAGCGGTGTAGATTTTCCATGTTTCTACCGATAACTTTGTAAGTATTTCCATGTTTATTCAGATGGCGGTGTAGATATATCGATGTTTATAGAGATAGCAGTGGAGAAATTTCCATGTTTATACAGAGAGCGGTGTAGATATTTCCACGTTTATACTGATCGCGGTGTAGATATTTCCAAGTTTATAGAGATGGCGGTGTAGATATTTCCATGTTCATAGAGATAGCGGTGTCGATTTTTCCATGTTTATGGAGTTAGCGGTGTGGATATTTCCATGTTTATACTGATCGCGGTGTAGATATATTCATGTTAATACAGATCATGGTGTAGATATTTCCATGTTTATACAGATCGCGGTGTTGATATTATCATGTTTATAGGGATAGCGGTGCAAATATTTCCACATTTATACAGATAGCGGTGTAGTTATTAGCATGTTTATACAGATAGCGGTGTAGATAATTCCATGTATAAACAGATGTCTGTGTATATATTTCCATGTTTAAACAGATGGCGGTGTAGTTATTTCCTTGTTTATACAAATAGCGGTGTAGTTATTTCCATGTTTATACAGATAGCGGTGTAGATATTTCCATGTATATACAGATGGCTGTCTAGATATTTCCATGTTTATACGGATGGCTGTGTAGATGTTTCCATGTTTATACAGATGACTTTGTAGGTATTTCCATGTTTATACAGATGGTGGTGTAGATATTTCCATATTTATAGAGATAGCTGTGTCGATATTTCCATGTTTATACAGACAGCGGTGTAGCTATTTCCATGTTTATACAGATCGCGGTGTAGATATTTCCATGTTTATAAGGATGGCGGTGTAGGTATTTCCATGTTTATAGAGATATCTGTGTAGATATTTCCATGTTTATACAGATAGCGGTGTAGATATTTCCATGTTTATACAGATCGAGGTGTAGATATTTCCATGTTTATTCAGATCGCGGTGTAGATATTTTCATGTTTATACAGATAGCGGTGTAGATATTTCCATGTTTATACCGATAACTTTGTAAGTATTTCCATGTTTATTCATATGGCCGTGTAGATATTTCGATGTTTATACAGATAGCAGTGGAGATATTTCCATGTTTATACAGATAGCGGTGTAGATATTTCCACGTTTATACTGATCGCGGTGTAGATATTTCCAAGTTTATAGAGATGGCGGTGTAGATATTTCCATGTTCATAGAGATAGCGGTGTTGATTTTTCCATGTTTATAGCGATAGCGGTGTGGATATTTCCATGTTTATACAGATAGCGGTTTAGATATTTCCATGTTTATACAGACCGCGGTGTAGATATTTCCATGTTTATACAGATAGCGGTGCAGATATTTCCATGTTTGTACAGATGGCGTTGTTGATATTTCCAACTATACACAGATGACCGTGTAGATATTTCCATGTTTATAAAGATGACGGCAAAGATATTTCCATGGATATGTAGATGGCGGTGTAGATATTTCCATGTTTACACAGATAGCGGTGTAGTTATTTCCATGTTTATATAGATAGCGGTGTAGGTATTTCCATGTATATACACATGGCTGTGTATGTATTTCCATGTTTATTCAGATGGCGGTGTAGATATTTCCATGTTTATAGGGATGGCAGTGTAGATATTTCCATGTTTATAGAGATAGCTGTGAAGATATTTCCATGTTTATACAGATAGCAGTGTAGGTATTTCCATGTTTATACAGATGGCGGTGTAGATATTTCCATGTTTATAACGATAACTTTGTAAGAATTTCCATGTTTACACAGATGGCGGTGTAGATATTTCGATGTTTATAGAGATAGCAGTGGAGATATTTCCATGTTTATGCAGATAGCGGTGTAGATATTTCCACGTTTATACTGATCGCGGTGTAGATATTTCCATGTTTATAGAGATGGAGGTGCAGATATTTCCATGTTCATAAAGATAGCGGTGTTGATTTTTCCATGTTTGTAGAGATAGCGGTGTGGATATTTCCATGTTTATACAGATAGGGCTGTAGATATTTCCCTGTTTATAGAGATGGCAGTGTAGATATTTCCATGTTTATACAGATCACGGTGTAGATATTTCCTTGTTTATGCAAATAGCGGTGTAGTTATTTCCATGTTTATACAGATAGTGGTGTAGATATTTCCATGTATATAGCGATGGCTGTGTAGATATTTCCATGTTTATACAGATGACTTTGGAGGTATTTACATGTTTATACAGATGGCAGTGTAGATATTTCCATGTTTATAGAGATAACCGTGTAGATATTTCCGTGTTTATACAGATCACGGTGTAGATATTTCCATGTTTATACAGTTCGCGGTGTAGATATTTCCATGTTTATACAGATAGCGGTGTAGATATTTCCATGTTTTTACAGATATCGGTGCAGATATTTCCATGTTTACACAGATTGCGGTGTAGATATTTCCATCTTTCTACAGATGGCATTGTAGATATTTCCATGTTTATACAGATGACTGTATAGGTATTTCCATGTTTTTACAGATGGCGGTGCAGATATTTCCATGTCTATAGAGATAGCGGTGTAGATATTTCCATGTCTGTACAGATGGCGGTGTTGATATTTCCATCTATACACAGATGGCCGTGTAGATATTTCCATGTTTATTCAGATGGCGGTGTAGATATTTCCAAGGACATGCATATGGCGGTGTAGTTATTTCCATGTTTATACAGATAGCGGTGTAGGTATTTCCATGTTTACACAGATGGTGGTGTAGATATTTCCGTGTTTATACGCATGGCGGAGTAGATACTTCCATCTTTATGGAGATGGCAGTGTAGATATTTTCATGTTCATAGAGATGGCGGTGTAGATATTTCCATATTTATAGAGATAGCGGTGTAGATATTTCCATCTTTCTACAGATGGCAGTGTAGATATTTCCATGTTTATACAGATGACTTTGTAGGTATTTCCATGTTTATACAGATGGCGGTGAAGATATTTCCATGTTTATAGAGATATCTGTGTAGATATTACCATGTTTATACAGATCGCGGTGTAGATATTTCCATGTTTCTACAGATCGCTGTGTAGATATTTCCATGTTTATACAGATCGCGGTGTAGATATTTCCATGTTTATACAGATATCGGTGTAGATATTTCCATGTTTACACAGATTGCGGTGTAGATATTTCCATCTTTCTACAGATGGCATTGTAGATATTTCCATGTTTATACAGATGACTGTATAGGTCTTTCCATGTTTTTAGAGATGGCGGTGCAGATATTTCCATGTCTATAGAGATAGCGGTGTAGATATTTCCATGTTTGTACAGATGGCGGTGTTGATATTTCCAGCTATACACAGATGGCCGTGTAGATATTTCCATGTTTATTCAGATGGCGGCGTAGATATTTCCAAGGACATGCAGATGGCGGTGTAGTCATTTCCATGTTAATACAGATAGCAGTGTAGGTATTTCCATGTTTACACAGATGGTGGTGTAGATATTTCCGTGTTTATACACATGGCGGAGTAGATTCTTCCATCTTTATGGAGATGGCAGTGTAGATATTTTCATGTTCATAGAGATGGCGGTGTAGATATTTCCATATTTATAGAGATAGCGGTGTAGATATTTCCATCTTTCTACAGATGGCAGTGTAGATATTTCCATGTTTATACAGATGGCCCTGTAGATATTTCCATATTTATACAGCTGTCTGCGTAGATATTTCCATGTGTATACAGATGGTATTGTAGCTATTTCCATGTTTATACAGATGGTGGTGTAGATATTTCCATGTTTATTCAGATGACTGTGTAGATATTTCCAGGTTTTTACAGATGGCAGTGTAGATATTTCAATGTTTATATAGATGGCGCTGTTGATATTTCCATGTTTATACAGATAACGGTGGAGATATTTCCATGTTTATACAGAGAGCAGTGGAGATATTTCCATGTTTATACACATAGCGGTGTACATATTTCCATGTTTATAGAGACAGCGGTGTAGGTATTTCCATGTTTATACAGATAGCGGTGCTGTTATTTCCATGTTTACACAGATGCCTATGCAGATATTTCCATATTTATACAGAGGGCTGTGTAGATATTTCTATATTTATACAGATGGCAGTGTAGATATTTAAATGTTCCTACACATGACTGTGTAGGTATATCCATGTTTATACAGATGTCTTTGTAGTTATTTCCATGTTCATAGAGATAGCGGTGCAGATATTTCCATGTTTATACAGATAGTGGTGTATATATTTCCATGTTTATACAGATCATGGTGTAGATATTTCCATGTTTATACAGATACCGGTGTAGATATTTCCATGTTTATACAGACCGCAGTGTAGATATTTCCATGTTTATAGAGATAGCAGTGTATATATTTCCATGTTTGTACAGATGGCGGTGTTGATGTTTCCATCTATACACTGATTGCCGAGTAGGTATTTCCATGTGTATACAGATGGCATTGTAGATATTTCCATGTTTATACAGATGGTGGTGTAGATATTTCCATGTTTACACAGATGAATGTATTGGTATTTCCATGTTTATACAGATGGCGGTGTAGATATTTCCAAGTTTATTGAGATAGCGGTGTAGATATTTCCATGTATGTACACATGGCTGTGTAGATATTTCCATATTTATACAGATGGCGGTGTAGATATTTCCATGTTTATACAGATAACTTTGTAAGTATTTCCATGTTTATACAGATGGCGGTGTAGATATTTCGATGTTTATAGAGATAGCAGTGGAGCTATTTCCATGTTTATACAGATAGCGGTGTAGATATTTCCATGTTTTTACTGATCGTGGTGTAGACATTTCCATGTTTATAGAGATGGCGGTGTAGATATTTCCATGTTCATAGAGATAGCGGTGTTGATTTTTTCATGTTTATAGAGATAGCGTTGTGGATATTTCCATGTTTATACAGATGCCTATGCAGATATTTCCATATTTATACAGAGGGCTGTGTAGATATTTCCATGTTTATACAGATGGCTGTGTAGATATTTCCATGTTAATACAGATGACTTTGTAGATATTTCCATGTTTATACAGATGAATTTGTAGGTATTTCCATGTTTATACAGATAGTGGTGTAGATATTTCCATGTATATATAGATGGCTTTGTAGATATTTCCATGTTTATACAGATGGCTGTGTAGATATTTCCATGTTTATACAGATGACTTTGTAGGTATTTCCATGTTTATACAGATGGCGGTGTAGATATTTCCATGTTTATAGAGATAACTGTGTAGATATTTCCATTTTTATACAGATCGCGGTGTAGGTATTTCCATGTTTTTACAGATATCGGTGTAGATATTTCCATGTTTACACAGATTGCGGTGTAGATATTTCCATCTTTCTACAGATGGCATTGTAGATATTTCCATGTTTATACAGATGACTGTATAGGTATTTCCATGTTTTTACAGATGGCGGTGCAGATATTTCCATGTCTATAGAGATAGCGGTGTAGATATTTCCATGTTTGTACAGATGGCGGTGTTGATATTTCCAGCTATACACAGATGGCCGTGTAGATATTTCCATGTTTATTCAGATGGCGGCGTAGATATTTCCAAGGACATGCAGATGGCGGTGTAGTTATTTCCATGTTTATACAGATAGCGGTGTAGGTATTTCCATGTTTACACAGATGGTGGTGTAGATATTTCCGTGTTTATACACATGGCGGAGTAGATACTTCCATCTTTATGGAGATGGCAGTGTAGATATTTTCATGTTCATAGAGATGGCGGTGTAGATATCTCCATATTTATAGAGATAGCGGTGTAGATATTTCCATCTTTCTACAGATGGCAGTGTAGATATTTCCATGTTTATACAGATGGCCGTGTAGATATTTCCATATTTATACAGATGTCTGTGTAGATATTTCCATGTGTATACAGATGGTATTGTAGCTATTTCCATGTTTATACAGATGGTGGTGTAGATATTTCCATGTTTATTCAGATGAATGTGTAGATATTTCCACGTTTTTACAGATGGCAGTGTAGATATTTCAATGTTTATATAGATGGCGCTGTTGATATTTCCATGTTTATACAGATAACGGTGGAGATATTTCCATGTTTAAACAGAGAGCCGTGGAGATATTTCCATGTTTATACACATAGCGGTGTACATATTTCCATGTTTATAGAGACAGCGGTGTAGGTATTTCCATGTTTATACAGATAGCGGTGCGGATATTTCCATGTTTACACAAATGCCTATGCAGATATTTCCATATTTATACAGAGGGCTGTGTAGATATTTCTATATTTATACAGATGGCAGTGTAGATATTTAAATGTTCCTACACATGACTGTGTAGGTATTTCCATGTTTATACAGATGCCTTTGTAGTTATTTCCATGTTTATAGAGATAGCGGTGCAGATATTTCCATGTTTATACAGATAGCGGTGTATATATTTCCATGTTTGTGCAGATCATGGTGTAGATATTTCCATGTTTATAGAGACCGCAGTGTAGATATTTCCATGTTTGTACAGATGGCGGTGTTGATGTTTCCATCTATACACTGATTGCCGTGTAGGTATTTCCATGTGTATACAGATGGCACTGTAGATATTTCCATGTTTATACAGATGGTGGTGTAGATATTTCCATGTTTACACAGATGACTGTATAGGTATTTCCATGTTTATACAGATGGCGGTGTAGATATTTCCAAGTTTATTGAAATAGCGGTGTTGATATTTCCATATTTATACAGATAACGGTGTAGAAGTTTCCATGTTTATACAGATAGCGGTGTAAATATTTCCATGTTTATACAGATCACGGTGTAGATATTTCCATGTTTATAGAGATCGCGGTGTACAGATTTCCATGTTTATACAGATAGCGGTGCAGATATTTCCATGTTTGTACAGATGGCGGTGTTGATATTTTCATCTATACACAGATGACCGTGTAGATATTTCCATGTTTATACAGATGGCGGCGCAGATATTTCCATGGATATGTAGATGGCGGTGTAGATATTTCCATGTTTATACAGATAGCGGTGTAGTTATTTCCATGTTTATATAGATAGCGGTGTAGATATTTCCATGTATGTACACATGGCTGTGTAGATATTTCCATGTTTATACAGATGGCGGTGTAGATATTTCCATGTTTATACAGATAACTTTGTAAGTATGTCCATGTTTATACAGATGGCGGTGTAGATATTTCGATGTTTATAGAGATAGCAGTGAAGATATTTCCATGTTTATACAGATAGCGGTGTAGATATTTCCATGTTTATACTGATCGTGGTGTAGACATTTCCATGTTTATAGAGATGGCAGTGTAGATATTTCCATGTTCATAGAGATAGCGGAGTTGATTTTTCCATGTTTATAGAGATAGCGGTGTGGATATTTCCGTGTTTATACAGATAGGGCTGTAGATATTTCCCTGTTTATAGAGATGGCGGTGTAGATATTTCCATGTTTATACAGATCACGGTGTAGATATTTCCTTGTTTATACAAATAGCGGTGTAGTTATTTCCATGTTTATACAGATAGTGGTGTAGATATTTCCATGTATATACAGATGGCTGTGTAGTTATTTCCATGTTTATACAGATGGCTGTGTAGATATTTCCATGTTTATACAGATATTGGTGTAGATATTTCCATGTATATACAGATGGCTGTGTAGATATTTCCATGTTTATACAGATGGCTGTGTAGATATTTCCATGTTTATAGAGATCGCGGTGTAGATATTTCCATGTTTATACAGATCGCGGTGTAGATATTTCCATATTTATACAGATAGCGGTGTAGATATTTCCATGTTTACACAGATTGCGGTGTAGATATTTCCATCTTTCTACAGATGGCATTGTAGATATTTCCATGTTTATACAGATGACTGTATAGGTATTTCCATGTTTTTACAGATGGTGGTGCAGATATTTCCATGTCTATAGAGATAGTGGAGTAGATATTTCCATGTTTGTACAGATGGCGGTGTTGATATTTCCAGCTATACACAGATGGCCGTTTAGATATTTCCATGTTTATTGAGATGGTGGCGCAGATATTTCCAAGGACATGCAGATGTCGGTGTAGTTATTTCCATGTTTATACAGATAGCGGTGTAGGTGTTTCCATGTTTACACAGATGGTGGTGTAGATATTTCCGTGTTTATACACATGGCGGAGTAGATACTTCCATCTTTATGGAGATGGCAGTGTAGATATTTTCATGTTCATACAGATGGCGGTGTAGATATTTCCATGTTTATAGAGATAGCGGTGTAGATATTTCCATCTTTCTACAGATGGCAGTGTAGATATTTCCATGTTTATACAGATGGCCGTGTAGATATTTCCATATTTATACAGATGTCGTTGTAGATATTTCCATGTGTATACAGATGGTATTGTAGCTATTTCCATGTTTATACAGATGGTTGTGTAGATATTTCCATGTTTATTCAGATGAATGTGTAGATATTTCCATGTTTTTACAGATGGCAGTGTAGATATTTCAACGTTTATATAGATGGCGCTGATGATATTTCCATGTTTATAAAGATAACGGAGGAGATATTTCCATGTTTATACAGAGAGAAGTGGAGATATTTCCATGTTTATACACATAGCGGTGTACATATTTCCATGTTTATAGAGACAGCAGTGTAGGTATTTCCATGTTTATACAGATAGCGGTGCAGATATTTCCATGTTTACACAGATGCCTATGCAGATATTTCCATATTTATACAGAGGGATGTGTAGATATTTCTATATTTATACAGATGGCAGTGTAGATATTTAAATGTTCCTACACATGACTGTGTAGGTATTTCCAAGTTTATACAGATGTCTTTGTAGTTATTTCCATGTTTAGAGAGATAGCGGTGCAGATATTTCCATGTTTATACAGATAGCGGTGTATATATTTCCATGTTTATACAGATCATGGTGTAGATATTTCCATGTTTATAGAGACCGCAGTGTAGACATTTCCATGTTTATAGAGATAGCAATGTAGATATTTCCATGTTTGTACAGATGGCGGTGTTGATGTTTCCATCTATACACTGATTGCCGTGTAGGTATTTCCATGTGTATACAGATGGCATTGTAGATATTTCCATGTTTATACAGACGGTGGTGTAGATATTTCCATGTTTATACAGATGGTGGTGTAAATATTTCCAAGTTTATAGAGATAGCGGTGTAGGTATGTCCACATTTATACAGATAACGGTGTAGAAGTTTCCATGTTTATACAGATAGCGGTGTAAATATTTCCATGTTTATACAGATCACGGTGTAGATATTTCCATGTTTATAGAGATAGCGGTGTAGATATTTCCATGTTTATAGCGATAGTGGTGTTGATATTTCCATGTTTATACAGACCGCGGTGTAGATATTTCCATGTTTATACAGATAGCGGTGCAGATATTTCCACGTTTGTACAGATGGCGGTATTGATATTTCCATCTATACACAGATGACCGTGTAGATATTTCCATGTTTATACAGATGGCGGCGCAGATATTTCCATGGATATGTAGATGGCGGTGTAGATATTTCCATGTTTATACAGATAGCGGTGTAGTTATTTCCATGTTTATATAGATAGCGGTGTAGATATTTCCAGGTATGTACACATGGCAGTGTAGATATTTCCATGTTTATACAGATGGCGGTGTAGTTATTTCCATGTTTATACAGATAACTTTGTAAGTATTTCCATGTTTATACAGATGGCGGTGTAGATATTTCGATGTTTATAGAGATAGCAGTGGAGATATTTCCAGGTTTATACAGATTGCGGTGTAGATATTTCCATGCTTATACTGATCGTGGTGTAGACATTTCCATGTTTATAGAGATGGCGGTGTAGATATTTCCATGTTCATAGAAATGGCGGTGTTGATTTTTCCATGTTTATAGGGATAGCGGTGTGGATATTTCCATGTTTATACAGATAGGGGTGTAGATATTTCCCTGTTTATAGAGATGGGGGTGTAGATATTTCCATGTTTATACAGATCACGGTGTAGATATTTCCTTGTTTATACAAATAGCGGTGTAGTTATTTCCATGTTTATACAGATAGTGGTGAGATATTTCCATGTATATACAGATGGCTGTGTAGATATTTCCATGTTTATACAGAGGGCTGTGTAGATATTTCCATGTTTATAGAGATGACTTTGTAGGTATTTCCATGTTTATACAGATGGCGGTGTAGATATTTCCATGTTTCTAGAGATAACTGTGTAGATATTTCCATGTTTATACAGATAGCGGTGTAGATATTTCCATGTTTATACAGATCGCGGTGTAGATATTTCCATGTTTATACAGATCGCGGTGTAGATATTTCCATGTTTATACAGATAGCGGTGTAGATATTTCCATGTTTTTACAGATATCGGTGTAGATATTTCCATGTTTACACAGATTGCGGTGTAGATATTTCCATCTTTCTACAGATGGCATTGTAGATATTTCCATGTTTGTACAGATGGCGGTGTTGATATTTCCATCTATACACAGATGGCCGTGTAGCTATTTCCATGTTTATTCAGATGGCGGCATAGATACTTCCAAGGACATGCAGATGGCGGTGTAGTTATTTCCATGTTTATAAAGATAGCGGTGTAGGTATTTCCATGTTTACACAGACGGAGGTGTAGATATTTCCGTGTTTATACACATGGCGGAGTAGATACTTCCATCTTTATGGAGATGGCAGTGTAGATATTTTCATGTTCATAGAGATGGCGGTGTAGATATTGCCATATTTATAGAGATAGCGGTGTAGATATTTCCATCTTTCTACAGATGGCAGTGTAGATATTTCCATGTTTATACAGATAACGGTGGAGATATTTCCATGTTTATACAGAGAGCAGTGGAGATATTTCCATGTTTATACACATAGCGGTGTACATATTTCCATGTTTATAGAGACAGCGGTGTAGGTATTTCCACGTTTATACAGATAGCGGTGCAGATATTTCCATGTTTACACAGATGCCTATGCAGATATTTCCATATTTATACAGAGGGCTGTGTAGATATTTCTATATTTATACAGATGGCAGTGAAGATATTGAAATATTCCTACACATGACTTTGTAGGTATTTCCATGTTTATACAGATGTCTTTGTAGTTATTTCCATGTTTATAGAGATAGCGGTGCAGATATTTCCATGTTTATACAGATAGCGGTGTATATATTTCCATGTTTATACAGATCATGGTGTGGATATTTCCATGTTTATACAGATACCGGTGTAGATATTTCCATGTTTATACAGACCACAGTGTAGATATTTCCATGTTTATAGAGATAGCAGTGTAGATATTTCCATGTTTGTACAGATGGCGGTGTTGATGTTTCCATCTATACACAGATTGCAGTGTAGGTATTTCCATTTGTATACAGATGGCATTGTAGATATTTCCATGTTGATACAGATGGTGGTGTAGATATTTCCATGTTTACACAGATGACTGTATAGGTATTTCCATGTTTATACAGATGGCGGTGTAGATATTTCCAAGTTTATAGAGATAGCGGTGTAGATATTTCCATATTTATACAGATAACGGTGTAGAAGTTTCCATGTTTATACAGATAGCGGTGTAAATATTTCCATGTTTATACAAATCACGGTGTAGATATTTCCATGTTTATAGAGATAGCAGCGTAGTTATTTCCATGTTTATACCGATAGCGGTGTTGATATTTCCATGTTTATACAGACCGCGGTGTAGATATTTCCATGTTTATACAGATAGCGGTGCAGATATTTCCATGTTTGTACAGATGGTGGTGTTGATATTTCCATCTATACACAGATGACCGTGTAGATATTTCCATGTTTATACAGATGGCGGCGCAGATATTTCCATGGATATGTAGACGGCGGTGTAGATATTTCCATGTTTATACAGATAGCGGTGTAGTTATTTCCATGTTTATATACATAGCGGTGTAGATATTTCCATGTATGTACACATGGCTGTGTAGATATTTCCAAGTTTATACAGACGGCGGTGTGGATATTTCCATGTTTATACAGATAACTTTCTAAGTATTTCCATGTTTATACAGATGGCGGTGTAGATATTTCGATGTTTATAGAGATAGCAGTGGAGATATTTCCATGTTTATACAGATTGCGGTGTAGATATTTCCATGTTTATACTGATCGTGGTGTAGACATTTCCATGTTTATAGAGATGGCGGTGTAGATATTTCCATGTTCATAGAGATGGCGGTGTTGATTTTTCCATGTTTATAGAGATAGCGGTGTGGATATTTCCATGTTTATACAGATAGGGGTGTAGATATTTCCCTGTTTATAGAGATGGGGGTGTAGATATTTCCATGTTTATACAGATCACGGTGTAGATATTTCCTTGTTTATACAAATAGCGGTGTAGTTATTTCCATGTTTATACAGATAGTGGTGTAGATATTTCCATGTATATACAGATGGCTGTGTAGATATTTCCATGTTTATACAGAGGGCTGTGTAGATATTTCCATGTTTATAGAGATGACTTTGTAGGTATTTCCATGTTTATACAGATGGCGGTGTAGATATTTCCATGTTTCTAGAGATAACTGTGTAGATATTTCCATGTTTATACAGATAGCGGTGTAGATATTTCCATGTTTATACAGATCGCGGTGTAGATATTTCCATGTTTATACAGATCGCGGTGTAGATATTTCCATGTTTATACAGATAGCGGTGTAGATATTTCCATGTTTTTACAGATATCGGTGTAGATATTTCCATGTTTACACAGATTGCGGTGTAGATATTTCCATCTTTCTACAGATGGCATTGTAGATATTTCCATGTTTATACAGATGACTGTATAGGTATTTCCATGTTTTTACAGATGGCGGTGCAGATATTTCCATGTCTATAGAGATAGCGGTGTAGATATTTCCATGTTTGTACAGATGGCGGTGTTGATATTTCCATCTATACACAGATGGCCGTGTAGCTATTTCCATGTTTATTCAGATGGCGGCATAGATACTTCCAAGGACATGCAGATGGCGGTGTAGTTATTTCCATGTTTATAAAGATAGCGGTGTAGGTATTTCCATGTTTACACAGATGGTGGTGTAGATATTTCAGTGTTTATACACATGGCGGAGTAGATACTTCCATCTTTATGGAGATGGCAGTGTTGATATTTTCATGTTCATAGAGATGGCGGTGTAGATATTCCCATATTTATAGAGAAAGCGGTGTAGATATTTCCATCTTTCTACAGATGGCAGTGTAGATATTTCCATGTTTATACAGATGGCCGTGTAGATATTTCCATATTTATACAGATGTCTGTGTAGATATTTCCATGTGTCTACAGATGGTATTGTAGCTATTTCCATGTTTATACAGATGGTTGTGTAGATATTTCCATGTTTATTCAGATGAATGTGTAGATATTTCCATGTTTTTACAGATAGCAGTGCAGATATTTCAATGTTTACATAGATGGCGCTGTTGATATTTCCATGTTTATACAGATAACGGTGGAGAAATTTCCATGTTTATACAAAGAGCAGTGGAGATATTTCCATGTTTATACACATAGCGGTGTACATATTTCCATGTTTATAGAGACAGCGGTGTAGGTATTTCCACGTTTATACAGATAGCGGTGCAGATATTTCCATGTTTACACAGATGCCTATGCAGATATTTACATATTTATACAGAGGGCTGTGTAGATATTTCTATATTTATTCAGATGGCAGTGTAAATTTTTAAATGTTCCTACACATGACTGTGTATGTATTTCCATGTTTATACAGATGTCTTTGTAGTTATTTCCATGTTTATAGAGATAGTGGTGCAGATATTTCCATGTTTATACAGATAGCGGTGTATATATTTCCATGTTTATACAGATCATGGTGTAGATATTTCCATGTTTATACAGATACCGGTGTAGATATTTCCATGTTTATACAGACCGCAGTGTAGATATTTCCATGTTTATAGAGATAGCAGTGTAGATATTTCCATGTTTGTACAGATGGCGGTGTTGATGTTTCCATCTATACACTGATTGCCGTGTAGGTATTTCCATGTGTATACAGATGGCATTGTAGATATTTCCATGTTTATACAGATGGTGGTGTAGATATTTCCATGTTTACACAGATGACTGTATAGGTATTTCCATGTTTATACAGATGACGGTGTAGATATTTCCATGTTTATAGAGATAGCGGTGTAGATATTTCCATGTTTATACCGATAGCGGTGTTGATATTTCCATGTTTATACAGACCGCGGTGTAGATATTTCCATGTTTATACAGATAGCGGTGCAGGTATTTCCATGTTTGTACAGATGGCGGTGTTGATATTTCCATCTATACACAGATGACCGTGTAGATATTTCCATGTTTATACAGATGGCGGCCCAGATATTTCCATGGATATGTAGATGGCGGTGTAGATATTTCCATGTTTATACAGATAGTGGTGTAGTTATTTCCATGTTTATATAGATAGCGGTGTAGATATTTCCATGTATGTACACATGGTTGTGTAGATATTTCCATGTTTATACAGATGTCCGTGTAGATATTTCCATGTTTATACAGATAACTTTGTAAGTATTTCCATGTTTATACAGATGGCGGTGTAGATATTTCGATGTTTATAGAGATAGCAGTGGAGATATTTCCATGTTTATACAGATAGTGGTGTAGATATTTCCATGTTTATACTGATCGTGGTGTAGACATTTCCATGTTTATAGAGATGGCGGTGTAGATATGTCCATGTTCATAGAGATTGCGGTGTTGATTTTTCCATGTTTATAGAGATAGCGGTGTGGATATTTCCATGTTTATACAGATAGGGGTGTAGATATTTCCCTGTTTATAGAGATGGCGGTGTAGATATTTCCATATTTATACAGATCACGGTGTAGATATTTCCTTGTTTATACAAATAGCGGTGTTTTTATTTCCATGTTTATACAGATTGTGGTGTAGATATTTCCATGTATATACAGATGGCTGTGTAGATATTTCCATGTTTATACAGATGGCTGTGTAGATATTTCCATGTTTATACAGATGACTTTGTAGGTATGTCCATGTTTATACAGATGACGGTGTAGATATTTCCATGTTTATAGAGATAACTGTGTAGATATTTCCATGTTTATACAGATGGTGGTGTAGATATTTCCAAGTTTATTGAGATAGTGGTGTAGATATTTCCATATTTATACAGATAACGGTGTAGAAGTTTCCATGTTTATACAGATAGCGGTGTAAATATTTCCATGTTTATACAGATCACGGTGTAGATATTTCCATGTTTATAGAGATAGTGGTGTAGATATTTCCATGTTTATACCGATAGCGGTGTTGATATTTCCATGTTTATACAGACCACGGTGTAGATATTTCCATGTTTATACAGATAGCGGTTCAGATATTTCCATGTTTGTACAGATGGCGGTGTTGATATTTCCATCTATACACAGATGACCGTGTAGATATTTCCATGTTTATACAGATGGCGGCGCAGATATTTCCATGGATATGTAGATGGCGGTGTAGATATTTCCATGTTTATACAGATAGCGGTGTAGTTATTTCCATGTTTATATAGATAGCGGTGTAGATATTTCCATGTATGTACACATGGCTGTGTAGATATTTCCATGTTTATACAGATGGCGGTCTAGATATTTCCATGTTTATACAGATAACTTTGTAAGTATTTCCATGTTTATACAGATGGCGGTGTACATATTTCGATGTTTATAGAGATAGCAGTGGAGATATTTCCATGTTTATGGAGATAGCGGTGTAGATATTTCCATGTTTATACTGATCGTGGTGTAGATATTTCCATGTTTATAGAGATGGCGGTGTAGATATTTCCATGTTCATAGAGATAGCGGTGTTGATTTTTCCATGTTTATAGAGATAGCGGTGTGGATATTTCCATGTTTATACAGATAGGGGTGTAGATATTTCCCTGTTTATAGAGATGGCGGTGTAGATATTTCCATGTTTATACAGATCACAGTGTAGATATTTCCTTGTTTATACAAATAGCGGTGTAGTTATTTCCACGTTTATACAGATAGTGGTGTAGATATTTCCATGTATATACAGATGGCTGTGTAGATGTTTCCATGTTTATACAGATGGCTGTGTAGATATTTCCATGTTTATACAGATGACTTTGTAGGTATTTCCATGTTTATACAGATGGCGGTGTAGATATTTCCATGTTTATAGAGATAACTGTGTAGATATTTCCATGTTTATACAGATCGCGGTGTAGATATTTCCATGTTTATACAGATCGCGGTGTAGATATTTCCATGTTTATACAGATATCGGTGTAGATATTTCCATGTTTACACAGATTGCGGTGTAGATATTTCCATCTTTCTACAGATGGCATTGTAGATATTTCCATGTTTATACAGATGACTGTATAGGTATTTCCATGTTTTTACAGATGGCGGTGCAGATATTTCCATGTCTATAGAGATAGTGGTGTAGATATTTCCATGTTTGTACAGATGGCGGTGTTGATATTTCCAGCTATACACAGATGGCCGTGTAGATATTTCCATGTTTATTCAGATGGCGGCATAGATATTTCCAAGGACATGCAGATGGCGGTGTAGTTATTTCCATGTTTATACAGATAGCGGTGTAGGTATTTCCATGTTTACACAGATGGTGGTGTAGATATTTCCGTGTTTATACACATGGCGGAGTAGATACTTCCATCTTTATGGAGATGGCAGTGTAGATATTTTCATGTTCATAGAGATGGCGGTGTAGATATTTCCATATTTATAGAGATAGCGGTGTAGATATTTCCATCTTTCTACAGATGGCAGTGTAGATATTTCCATGTTTATACAGATGGCCGTGTAGATATTTCCATATTTATACAGATGTCGGTGTAGATATTTCCATGTGTATACAGATGGTATTGTAGCTATTTCCATGTTTATACAGATGGTGGTGTAGATATTTCCATGTTTATTCAGATGAATGTGTAGATATTTCCATGTTTTTACAGATGGCAGTGTAGATATTTCAATGTTTATATAGATGGCGCTGTTTATATTTCCATGTTTATACAGATAACGGTGGAGATATTTCCATGTTTATACAGAGAGCAGTGGAGATATTTCCATGTTTATACACATAGCGGTGTACATATTTCCATGTTTATAGAGACAGCGGTGTAGGTATTTCCATGTTTATACAGATAGCGGTGCAGATATTTCCATGTTTACACAGATGCCTATGCAGATATTTCCATATTTATACAGAGGGCTGTGTAGATATTTCTATATTTATACAGATGGCAGTGTAGATATTTAAATGTTCCTACACATGACTGTGTAGGTATTTCCAAGTTTATACAGATGTCTTTGTAGTTATTTCCCTGTTTATAGAGATAGCGGTGCAGATATTTCCATGTTTATACAGATAGCGGTGTATATATTTCCATGTTTATACAGATCATGGTGTAGATATTTCCATGTTTATAGAGATAGCAGTGTAGATATTTCCATGTTTGTACAGATGGCGGTGTTGATGTTTCCACCTATACACTGATTGCCGTGTAGGTATTTCCATGTGTATACAGATGGCATTGTAGATATTTCCATGTTTATACAGATGGTGGTGTAGATATTTCCATGTTTACACAGATGACTGTATAGGTATTTCCATGTTCATACAGATGGTGGTGTAGATATTTCCAAGTTTATTGAGATAGCGGTGTAGATATTTCCATATTTATACAGATAACGGTGTAGAAGTTTCCATGTTTATACAGATAGCGGTGTAAATATTTCCATGATTATACAGATCACGGTGTAGATATTTCCATGTTTATAGAGATAGCGGTGTAGATATTTCCATGTTTATACCGATAGCGGTGTTGATATTTCCATGTTTATACAGACCGCGGTGTAGATATTTCCATGTTTATACAGATAGCGGTGCTGATATTTCCATGTTTGTACAGATGGCGGTGTTGATATTTCCATCTATACACAGATGACCGTGTAGATATTTCCATGTTTATACAGATGGGGGCGCAGATATTTCCATGGATATGTAGATGGCGGTGTAGATATTTCCATGTTTATACAGATAGCGGTGTAGTTATTTCCATGTTTATATAGATAGCAGTGTAGATATTTCCATGTATGTACATATGGCTGTGTAGATATTTCCATGTTTATACAGATGGCGGTGTAGATATTTCCATGTTTATGCAGATAGCGTTGTAGTTATTTCCATGTTTATATAGATAGCAGTGTAGATATTTCCATGTATGTACATATGGCTGTGTAGATATTTCCGTGTTTATACAGATGGCGGTGTAGATATTTCCATGTTTATACAGATAACTTTATAAGTATTTCCATGTTTATACAGATGGCGGTGTAGATATTTCCATGTTTATAGAGATAGCAGTGGAGATATTTCCATGTTTATACAGAAAGCGGTGTAGATATTTCCATGTTTATACTGATCGTGGTGTAGACATTTCCATGTTTATAGAGATGGCGGTGTAGATATTTCCATGTTTATAGAGATAGCGGTGTAAATATTTCCATGTTTATACAGATCACGGTGTAGATATTTCGATGTTTATAGAGATAGCGCTGTAGATATTTCCATGTTTATACCGATAGCGGTGTTGATATTTCCATGTTTATACAGACCGCGGTGTTGATATTTCCATGTTTATACAGATAGCAGTGCTGATATTTCCATGTTTGTACAGATGGCGGTGTTGATATTTCTATCTATACACAGATGACCGTGTAGATATTTCCATGTTTATACATATGGTGGCGCAGATATTTCCATGGATATGTAGATGGCAGTGTAGATATTTCCATGTTTATACAGATAGCGGTGTAGTTATTTCCATGTTTATATAGATAGCGGTGTAGATATTTCCATGTATGTACACATGGCTGTGTAGATATTTCCATGTTTATACAGATGGCGGTGTAGATATTTCCATGTTTATACAGATAACTTTGTAAGTATTTCCATGTTTATACAGATGGCGGTGTAGATATTTCGATGTTTATAGAGGTAGCAGTGGAGATATTTCCATGTTTATACAGATAGCGGTGTAGATATTTCCATGTTTATACTGATCGTGGTCTAGACATTTCCGTGTTTATAGAGATGGCGGTGTAGATATTTCCATGTTCATAGAGATAGCGGTGTTGATTTTTCCATGTTTATAGAGATAGCGGTGTGGATATTTCCATGTTTATACAGATAGTGGTGTAGATATTTCCCTGTTTATAGAGATGGCGGTGTAGATATTTCCACGTTTATACAGATCACAGTGTAGATATTTCCTTGTTTATACAAATAGCGGTGTAGTTATTTCCATGTTTATACAGATAGTGGTGTAGATATTTTCATGTATATACAGATGGCTGTGTAGATATTTCCATGTTTATACAGATGGCTGTGTAGATATTTCCATGTTTATACAGATGACTTTGTAGGTATTTCCATGTTTATACAGATGGCAGTGTAGATATTTCCATGTTTATAGAGATAACTGTGTAGATATTTCCATGTTTATACAGATCGCGGTTTAGATATTTCCATGTTTATACAGATATCGGTGTAGATATTTCCATGTTTACACTGATTGCGGTGTACATATTTCCATCTTTCTACAGATGGCATTGTAGATATTTCCATGTTTATACAGATGACTGTATAGGTATTTCCATGTTTTTACAGATGGCGGTGCAGATATTTCCATGTCTATAGAGATAGCGGTGTAGATATTTCCATGTTTGTACAGATGGCGGTGTTGATATTTCCAGCTATACACAGATGGCCGTGTAGATATTTCCATGTTTATTCAGATGGCGGCGTAGATATTTCCAAGGACATGCAGATGGCGGTGTAGTTCTTTCCATGTTTATACAGATAGCGGTGTAGGTATTTCCATGTTTACACAGATGGTGGTGTAGATATTTCTGTGTTTATACACATGGCGGAGTAGATACTTCCATCTTTATGGAGATGGCAGTGTAGATATTTTCATGTTCATACAGATGGCGGTGTAGATATTTCCATATTTATAGAGATAGCAGTGTAGATATTTCCATCTTTCTACAGATGGCAGTGTAGATATTTCCATGTTTATACAGATGGCCGTGTAGACATTTCCATATTTATACAGATGTCGGTGTAGATATTTCCAGGTGTATACAGATGGTATTGTAGCTATTTCCATGTTTATACAGATGGTGGTGTAGATATTTCCATGTTTATTCAGATGAATGTGTAGATATTTCCATGTTTTTACAGATGGCAGTGTAGATAATTCAATGTTTATATAGATGGCGCTGTTGTTATTTCCATGTTTATACAGATAACGGTGGAGATATTTCCATGTTTATACAGAGAGCAGTGGAGATATTTCCATGTTTATACACATAGCGGTGTACATATTTCCATGTTTATAGAGACAGCGGTGTAGGTGTTTCCATGTTTATACAGATAGCGGTGCAGATATTTCCATGTTTACACAGATGCCTATGCAGATATATCCATATTTATACAGAGGGCTGTGTAGATATTTCTATATTTATACAGATGGCAGTGTAGATATTTAAATGTTCCTACACATGACTGTGTAGGTATTTCCAAGTTTATACAGATGTCTTTGTAGTTATTTCCATGTTTATAGAGATAGCGGTGCAGATATTTCCATGTTTATACAGATAGCGGGGTATATATTTCCATGTTTATACAGATCATGGTGTAGATATTTCCATGTTTATAGAGACCACAGTGTAGATATTTCCATGTTTATAGAGATAGCAGTGTAGATATTTCCATGATTGTACAGATGGCGGTGTTGATGTTTCCATCTATACACTGATTGCCGTGTAGGTATTTTCATGTGTATACAGATGGCATTGTAGATATTTCCATGTGTATACAGATGGTGGTGTAGATATTTCCATGTTTACACAGATGACTGTATAGGTATTTCCATGTTTATACAGATGGTGGTGTAGATATTTCCAAGTTTATTGAGATAGCGGTGTAGATATTTCCATATTTATACAGATAACGGTGTAGAAGTTTCCATGTTTATACAGATAGCGGTGTAAATATTTCCATGTTTATACAGATCACGGTGTAGATATTTCCATGTTTATAGAGATAGCGGTGTAGATATTTCCATGTTTATACCGATAGCGGTGTTGATATTTTCATGTTTATACAGACCGCGGTGTAGATATTTCCATGTTTATACAGATAGCGGTGCAGATATTTCCATGTTTGTACAGATGGCGGTGTTGATATTTCCATCTATACACAGATGACCGTGTAGATATTTCCATGTTTATACAGATGGCGGCGCAGATATTTCCATGGATATGTAGATGGCGGTGTAGATATTTCCATGTTTATATAGATAGCGGTGTAGTTATTTCCATGTTTATATAGATAGCGGTGTAGATATTTCCATGTATGTACACATGGCTGTGTAGATATTTCCATGTTTATACAGATGGCAGTGTAGATATTTCCATGTTTATACAGATAACTTTGTAAGTATTTCCATGTTTATACAGATGGCGGTGTAGATATTTCGATGTTTATAGAGATAGCAGTGGAGATATTTCCATGTTTATGCAGATAGCGGTGTAGATATTTCCACGTTTATACTGATCGCGGTGTAGATATTTCCATGTTTATAGAGATGGAGTTGCAGATATTTCCATGTTCATAAAGATAGCGGTGTTGATTTTTCCATGTTTGTAGAGATAGCGGTGTGGATATTTCCATGTTTATACAGATAGGGCTGTAGATATTTCCCTGTTTATAGAGATGGCGGTGTAGATATTTCCATGTTAATACAGATCACGGTGTAGATATTTCCTTGTTTATGCAAATAGCGGTGTAGTTATTTCCATGTTTATACAGATAGTGGTGTAGATATTTCCATGTATATAGCGATGGCTGTGTAGATATTTCCATGTTTATACAGATGACTTTGGAGGTATTTACATGTTTATACAGATGGCAGTGTAGATATTTCCATGTTTATAGAGATAACCGTGTAGATATTTCCGTGTTTATACAGATCACGGTGTAGATATTTCCATGTTTATACAGTTCGCGGTGTAGATATTTCCATGTTTATACAGATAGCGGTGTAGATATTTCCATGTTTTTACAGATATCGGTGCAGATATTTCCATGTTTACACAGATTGCGGTGTAGATATTTCCATCTTTCTACAGATGGCATTGTAGATATTTCCATGTTTATACAGATGACTGTATAGGTATTTCCATGTTTTTACAGATGGCGGTGCAGATATTTCCATGTCTATAGAGATAGCGGTGTAGATATTTCCATGTTTGTACAGATGGCGGTGTTGATATTTCCATCTATACACAGATGGCCGTGTAGATATTTCCATGTTTATTCAGATGGCGGCGTAGATATTTCCAAGGACATGCATATGGCGGTGTAGTTATTTCCATGTTTATACAGATAGCGGTGTAGGTATTTCCATGTTTACACAGATGGTGGTGTAGATATTTCCGTGTTTATACGCATGGCGGAGTAGATACTTCCATCTTTATGGAGATGGCAGTGTAGATATTTTCATGTTCATAGAGATGGCGGTGTAGATATTTCCATATTTATAGAGATAGCGGTGTAGATATTTCCATCTTTCTACAGATGGCAGTGTAGATATTTCCATGTTTATACAGATGACTTTGTAGGTATTTCCATGTTTATACAGATGGCGGTGAAGAGATTTCCATGTTTATAGAGATATCTGTGTAGATATTACCATGTTTATACAGATCGCGGTGTAGATATTTCCATGTTTCTACAGATCGCTGTGTAGATATTTCCATGTTTATACAGATCGCGGTGTAGATATTTCCATGTTTATACAGATATCGGTGTAGATATTTCCATGTTTACACAGATTGCGGTGTAGATATTTCCATCTTTCTACAGATGGCATTGTAGATATTTCCATGTTTATACAGATGACTGTATAGGTCTTTCCATGTTTTTAGAGATGGCGGTGCAGATATTTCCATGTCTATAGAGATAGCGGTGTAGATATTTCCATGTTTGTACAGATGGCGGTGTTGATATTTTCAGCTATACACAGATGGCCGTGTAGATATTTCCATGTTTATTCAGATGGCGGCGTAGATATTTCCAAGGACATGCAGATGGCGGTGTAGTCATTTCCATGTTTATACAGATAGCAGTGTAGGTATTTCCATGTTTACACAGATGGTGGTGTAGATATTTCCGTGTTTATACACATGGCGGAGTAGATTCTTCCATCTTTATGGAGATGGCAGTGTAGATATTTTCATGTTCATAGAGATGGCGGTGTAGATATTTCCATATTTATAGAGATAGCGGTGTAGATATTTCCATCTTTCTACAGATGGCAGTGTAGATATTTACATGTTTATACAGATGGCACTGTAGATATTTCCATATTTATACAGCTGTCTGCGTAGATATTTCCATGTGTATACAGATGGTATTGTAGCTATTTCCATGTTTATACAGATGGTGGTGTAGATATTTCCATGTTTATTCAGATGACTGTGTAGATATTTCCATGTTTTTACAGATGGCAGTGTAGATATTTCAATGTTTATATAGATGGCGCTGTTGATATTTCCATGTTTATACAGATAACGGTGGAGATATTTCCATGTTTATACAGAGAGCAGTGGAGATATTTCCATGTTTATACACATAGCGGTGTACATATTTCCATGTTTATAGAGACAGCGGTGTAGGTATTTCCATGTTTATACAGATAGCGGTGCTGTTATTTCCATGTTTACACAGATGCCTATGCAGATATTTCCATATTTATACAGAGGGCTGTGTAGATATTTCTATATTTATACAGATGGCAGTGTAGATATTTAAATGTTCCTACACATGACTGTGTAGGTATATCCATGTTTATACAGATGTCTTTGTAGTTATTTCCATGTTCATAGAGATAGCGGTGCAGATATTTCCATGTTTATACAGATAGTGGTGTATATATTTCCATGTTTATACAGATCATGGTGTAGATATTTCCATGTTTATACAGATACCGGTGTAGATATTTCCATGTTTATACAGACCGCAGTGTAGATATTTCCATGTTTATAGAGATAGCAGTGTATATATTTCCATGTTTGTACAGATGGCGGTGTTGATGTTTCCATCTATACACTGATTGCCGAGTAGGTATTTCCATGTGTATACAGATGGCATTGTAGATATTTCCATGTTTATACAGATGGTGGTGTAGATATTTCCATGTTTACACAGATGAATGTATTGGTATTTCCATGTTTATACAGATGGCGGTGTAGATATTTCCAAGTTTATTGAGATAGCGGTGTAGATATTTCCATATTTATAGAGATAACGGTGTAGAAGTTTCCATGTTTATACAGATGGCGGTGTAGATATTTCCATGTTTATACAGATAGCGGTGTAGTTATTTCCATGTTTATATAGATAGCGGTGTAGATATTTCCATGTATGTACACATGGCTGTGTAGATATTTCCATATTTATACAGATGGCGGTGTAGATATTTCCATGTTTATACAGATAACTTTGTAAGTATGTCCATGTTTATACAGATGGCGGTGTAGATATTTCGATGTTTATAGAGATAGCAGTGGAGCTATTTCCATGTTTATACAGATAGCGGTGTAGATATTTCCATGTTTTTACTGATCGTGGTGTAGACATTTCCATGTTTATAGAGATGGCGGTGTAGATATTTCCATGTTCATAGAGATAGCGGTGTTGATTTTTTCATGTTTATAGAGATAGCGTTGTGGATATTTCCATGTTTATACAGATGCCTATGCAGATATTTCCATATTTATACAGAGGGCTGTGTAGATATTTCCATGTTTATACAGATGGCTGTGTAGATATTTCCATGTTAATACAGATGACTTTGTAGATATTTCCATGTTTATACAGATGAATTTGTAGGTATTTCCATGTTTATACAGATAGTGGTGTAGATATTTCCATGTATATACAGATGGCTGTGTAGATATTTCCATGTTTATACAGATGGCTGTGTAGATATTTCCATGTTTATACAGATGACTTTGTAGGTATTTCCATGTTTATGCAGATGGCGGTGTAGATATTTCCATGTTTATAGAGATAACTGTGTAGATATTTCCATTTTTATACAGATCGCGGTGTAGGTATTTCCATGTTTTTACAGATATCGGTGTAGATATTTCCATGTTTACACAGATTGCGGTGTAGATATTTCCATCTTTCTACAGATGGCATTGTAGATATTTCCATGTTTATACAGATGACTGTATAAGTATTTCCATGTTTTTACAGATGGCGGTCCAGATATTTCCATGTCTATAGAGATAGCGGTGTAGATATTTCCATGTTTGTACAGATGGCGGTGTTGATATTTCCAGCTATACACAGATGGCCGTGTAGATATTTCCATGTTTATTCAGATGGCGGCGTAGATATTTCCAAGGACATGCAGATGGCGGTGTAGTTATTTCCATGTTTATACAGATAGCGGTGTAGGTATTTCCATGTTTACACAGATGGTGGTGTAGATATTTCCGTGTTTATACACATGGCGGAGTAGATACTTCCATCTTTATGGAGATGGCAGTGTAGATATTTTCATGTTCATAGAGATGGCGGTGTAGATATCTCCATATTTATAGAGATAGCGGTGTAGATATTTCCATCTTTCTACAGATGGCAGTGTAGATATTTCCATGTTTATACAGATGGCCGTGTAGATATTTCCATATTTATACAGATGTCTGTGTAGATATTTCCATGTGTATACAGATGGTATTGTAGCTATTTCCATTTTTATACAGATGGTGGTGTAGATATTTCCATGTTTATTCAGATGAATGTGTAGATATTTCCACGTTTTTACAGATGGCAGTGTAGATATTTCAATGTTTATATAGATGGCGCTGTTGATATTTCCATGTTTATACAGATAACGGTGGAGATATTTCCATGTTTAAACAGAGAGCCGTGGAGATATTTCCATGTTTATACACATAGCGGTGTACATATTTCCATGTTTATAGAGACAGCGGTGTAGGTATTTCCATGTTTATACAGATAGCGGTGCGGATATTTCCATGTTTACACAAATGCCTATGCAGATATTTCCATATTTATACAGAGGGCTTTGTAGATATTTCTATATTTATACAGATGGCAGTGTAGATATTTAAATGTTCCTACACATGACTGTGTAGGTATTTCCATGTTTATACAGAAGCCTTTGTAGTTATTTCCATGTTTATAGAGATAGCGGTGCAGATATTTCCATGTTTATACAGATAGCGGTGTATATATTTCCATGTTTGTGCAGATCATGGTGTAGATATTTCCATGTTTATAGAGACCGCAGTGTAGATATTTCCATGTTTGTACAGATGGCGGTGTTGATGTTTCCATCTATACACTGATTGCCGTGTAGGTATTTCCATGTGTATACAGATGGCACTGTAGATATTTCCATGTTTATACAGATGGTGGTGTAGATATTTCCATGTTTACACAGATGACTGTATAGGTATTTCCATGTTTATACAGATGGCGGTGTAGATATTTCCAAGTTTATTGAAATAGCGGTGTTGATATTTCCATATTTATACAGATAACGGTGTAGAAGTTTCCATGTTTATACAGATAGCAGTGTAAATATTTCCATGTTTATACAGATCACGGTGTAGATATTTCCATGTTTATAGAGATCGCGGTGTACAGATTTCCATGTTTATACAGATAGCGGTGCAGATATTTCCATGTTTGTACAGATGGCGGTGTTGATATTTTCATCTATACACAGATGACCGTGTAGATATTTCCATGTTTATACAGATGGCGGCGCAGATATTTCCATGGATATGTAGATGGCGGTGTAGATATTTCCATGTTTATACAGATAGCGGTGTAGTTATTTCCATGTTTATATAGATAGCGGTGTAGATATTTCCATGTATGTACACATGGCTGTGTAGATATTTCCATGTTTATACAGATGGCGGTGTAGATATTTCCATGTTTATACAGATAACTTTGTAAGTATGTCCATGTTTATACAGATGGCGGTGTAGATATTTCGATGTTTATAGAGATAGCAGTGAAGATATTTCCATGTTTATACAGATAGCGGTGTAGATATTTCCATGTTTATACTGATCGTGGTGTAGACATTTCCATGTTTATAGAGATGGCGGTGTAGATATTTCCATGTTCATAGAGATAGCGGAGTTGATTTTTCCATGTTTATAGAGATAGCGGTGTGGATATTTCCGTGTTTATACAGATAGGGCTGTAGATATTTCCCTGTTTATAGAGATGGCGGTGTAGATATTTCCATGTTTATACAGATCACGGTGTAGATATTTCCTTGTTTATACAAATAGCGGTGTAGTTATTTCCATGTTTATACAGATAGTGGTGTAGATATTTCCATGTATATACAGATGGCTGTGTAGTTATTTCCATGTTTATACAGATGGCTGTGTAGATATTTCCATGTTTATACAGATATTGGTGTAGATGTTTCCATGTATATACAGATGGCTGTGTAGATATTTCCATGTTTATACAGATGGCTGTGTAGATATTTCCATGTTTATAGAGATCGCGGTGTAGTTATTTCCATGTTTATACAGATCGCGGTGTAGATATTTCCATATTTATACAGATAGCGGTGTAGATATTTCCATGTTTACACAGATTGCGGTGTAGATATTTCCATCTTTCTACAGATGGCATTGTAGATATTTCCATGTTTATACAGATGACTGTATAAGTATTTCCATGTTTTTACAGATGGCGGTCCAGATATTTCCATGTCTATAGAGATAGCGGTGTAGATATTTCCATGTTTGTACAGATGGCGGTGTTGATATTTCCAGCTATACACAGATGGCCGTGTAGATATTTCCATGTTTATTCAGATGGCGGCGTAGATATTTCCAAGGACATGCAGATGGCGGTGTAGTTATTTCCATGTTTATACAGATAGCGGTGTAGGTATTTCCATGTTTACACAGATGGTGGTGTAGATATTTCCGTGTTTATACACATGGCGGAGTAGATACTTCCATCTTTATGGAGATGGCAGTGTAGATATTTTCATGTTCATAGAGATGGCGGTGTAGATATCTCCATATTTATAGAGATAGCGGTGTAGATATTTCCATCTTTCTACAGATGGCAGTGTAGATATTTCCATGTTTATACAGATGGCCGTGTAGATATTTCCATATTTATACAGATGTCTGTGTAGATATTTCCATGTGTATACAGATGGTATTGTAGCTATTTCCATGTTTATACAGATGGTGGTGTAGATATTTCCATGTTTATTCAGATGAATGTGTAGATATTTCCACGTTTTTACAGATGGCAGTGTAGATATTTCAATGTTTATATAGATGGCGCTGTTGATATTTCCATGTTTATACAGATAACGGTGGAGATATTTCCATGTTTAAACAGAGAGCCGTGGAGATATTTCCATGTTTATACACATAGCGGTGTACATATTTCCATGTTTATAGAGACAGCGGTGTAGGTATTTCCATGTTTATACAGATAGCGGTGCGGATATTTCCATGTTTACACAAATGCCTATGCAGATATTTCCATATTTATACAGAGGGCTTTGTAGATATTTCTATATTTATACAGATGGCAGTGTAGATATTTAAATGTTCCTACACATGACTGTGTAGGTATTTCCATGTTTATACAGATGCCTTTGTAGTTATTTCCATGTTTATAGAGATAGCGGTGCAGATATTTCCATGTTTATACAGATAGCGGTGTATATATTTCCATGTTTGTGCAGATCATGGTGTAGATATTTCCATGTTTATAGAGACCGCAGTGTAGATATTTCCATGTTTGTACAGATGGCGGTGTTGATGTTTCCATCTATACACTGATTGCCGTGTAGGTATTTCCATGTGTATACAGATGGCACTGTAGATATTTCCATGTTTATACAGATGGTGGTGTAGATATTTCCATGTTTACACAGATGACTGTATAGGTATTTCCATGTTTATACAGATGGCGGTGTAGATATTTCCAAGTTTATTGAAATAGCGGTGTTGATATTTCCATATTTATACAGATAACGGTGTAGAAGTTTCCATGTTTATACAGATAGCGGTGTAAATATTTCCATGTTTATACAGATCACGGTGTAGATATTTCCATGTTTATAGAGATCGCGGTGTACAGATTTCCATGTTTATACAGATAGCGGTGCAGATATTTCCATGTTTGTACAGATGGCGGTGTTGATATTTTCATCTATACACAGATGACCGTGTAGATATTTCCATGTTTATACAGATGGCGGCGCAGATATTTCCATGGATATGTAGATGGCGGTGTAGATATTTCCATGTTTATACAGATAGCGGTGTAGTTATTTCCATGTTTATATAGATAGCGGTGTAGATATTTCCATGTATGTACACATGGCTGTGTAGATATTTCCATGTTTATACAGATGGCGGTGTAGATATTTCCATGTTTATACAGATAACTTTGTAAGTATGTCCATGTTTATACAGATGGCGGTGTAGATATTTCGATGTTTATAGAGATAGCAGTGAAGATATTTCCATGTTTATACAGATAGCGGTGTAGATATTTCCATGTTTATACTGATCGTGGTGTAGACATTTCCATGTTTATAGAGATGGCGGTGTAGATATTTCCATGTTCATAGAGATAGCGGAGTTGATTTTTCCATGTTTATAGAGATAGCGGTGTGGATATTTCCGTGTTTATACAGATAGGGCTGTAGATATTTCCCTGTTTATAGAGATGGCGGTGTAGATATTTCCATGTTTATACAGATCACGGTGTAGATATTTCCTTGTTTATACAAATAGCGGTGTAGTTATTTCCATGTTTATACAGATAGTGGTGTAGATATTTCCATGTATATACAGATGGCTGTGTAGTTATTTCCATGTTTATACAGATGGCTGTGTAGATATTTCCATGTTTATACAGATATTGGTGTAGATGTTTCCATGTATATACAGATGGCTGTGTAGATATTTCCATGTTTATACAGATGGCTGTGTAGATATTTCCATGTTTATAGAGATCGCGGTGTAGTTATTTCCATGTTTATACAGATCGCGGTGTAGATATTTCCATATTTATACAGATAGCGGTGTAGATATTTCCATGTTTACACAGATTGCGGTGTAGATATTTCCATCTTTCTACAGATGGCATTGTAGATATTTCCATGTTTATACAGATGACTGTATAGGTATTTCCATGTTTTTACAGATGGTGGTGCAGATATTTCCATGTCTATAGAGATAGCGGAGTAGATATTTCCATGTTTGTACAGATGGCGGTGTTGATATTTCCAGCTATACACAGATGGCCGTTTAGATATTTCCATGTTTATTGAGACGGTGGCGTAGATATTTCCAAGGACATGCAGATGTCGGTGTAGTTATTTCCATGTTTATACAGATAGCGGTGTAGTTGTTTCCATGTTTACACAGATGGTGGTGTAGATATTTCCGTGTTTATACACATGGCGGAGTAGATACTTCCATCTTTATGGAGATGGCAGTGTAGATATTTTCATGTTCATACAGATGGCGGTGTAGATATTTCCATGTTTATAGAGATAGCGGTGTAGATATTTCCATCTTTCTACAGATGGCAGTGTAGATATTTCCATGTTTATACAGATGGCCGTGTAGATATTTCCATATTTATACAGATGTCGGTGTAGATATTTCCATGTGTATACAGATGGTATTGTAGCTATTTCCATGTTTATACAGATGGTGGTGTAGATATTTCCATGTTTATTCAGATGAATGTGTAGATATTTCCATGTTTTTACAGATGGCAGTGTAGATATTTCAACGTTTATATAGATGGCGCTGATGATATTTCCATGTTTATAAAGATAACGGAGGAGATATTTCCATGTTTATACAGAGAGCAGTGGAGATATTTCCATGTTTATACACATAGCGGTGTACATATTTCCATGTTTATAGAGACAGCAGTGTAGGTATTTCCATGTTTATACAGATAGCGGTGCAGATATTTCCATGTTTACACAGATGCCTATGCAGATATTTCCATATTTATACAGAGGGATGTGTAGATATTTCTATATTTATACAGATGGCAGTGTAGATATTTAAATGTTCCTACACATGACTGTGTAGGTATTTCCAAGTTTATACAGATGTCTTTGTAGTTATTTCCATGTTTAGAGAGATAGCGGTGCAGATATTTCCATGTTTATACAGATAGCGGTGTATATATTTCCATGTTTATACAGATCATGGTGTAGATATTTCCATGTTTATAGAGACCGCAGTGTAGATATTTCCAAGTTTATAGAGATAGCAATGTAGATATTTCCATGTTTGTACAGATGGCGGTGTTGATGTTTCCATCTATACACTGATTGCCGTGTAGGTATTTCCATGTGTATACAGATGGCATTGTAGATATTTCCATGTTTATACAGATGGTGGTGTAGATATTTCCATGTTTACACAGATGACTGTATAGGTATTTCCATGTTTATACAGATGGCGGTGTAGATATTTCCAAGTTTATAGAGATAGCGGTGTAGATATTTCCATATTTATACAGATAACGGTGTAGAAGTTTCCATGTTTATACAGATAGCGGTGTAAATATTTCCATGTTTATACAAATCACGGTGTAGATATTTCCATGTTTATTGAGATAGCAGCGTAGTTATTTCCATGTTTATACCGATAGCGGTGTTGATATTTCCATGTTTATACAGACCGCGGTGTAGATATTTCCATGTTTATACAGATAGCGGTGCAGATATTTCCATGTTTGTACAGATGGTGGTGTTGATATTTCCATCTATACACAGATGACCGTGTAGATATTTCCATGTTTATACAGATGGCGGCGCAGATATTTCCATGGATATGTAGACGGCGGTGTAGATATTTCCATGTTTATACAGATAGCGGTGTAGTTATTTCCATGTTTATATACATAGCGGTGTAGATATTTCCATGTATGTACACATGGCTGTGTAGATATTTCCAAGTTTATACAGACGGCGGTGTGGATATTTCCATGTTTATACAGATAACTTTGTAAGTATTTCCATGTTTATACAGATGGCGGTGTAGTTATTTCGATGTTTATAGAGATAGCAGTGGAGATATTTCCATGTTTATACAGATTGCGGTGTAGATATTTCCATGTTTATACTGATCGTGGTGTAGACATTTCCATGTTTATAGAGATGGCGGTGTAGATATTTCCATGTTCATAGAGATGGCGGTGTTGATTTTTCCATGTTTATAGAGATAGCGGTGTGGATATTTCCATGTTTATACAGATAGGGGTGTAGATATTTCCCTGTTTATAGAGATGGGGGTGTAGATATTTCCATGTTTATACAGATCACGGTGTAGATATTTCCTTGTTTATACAAATAGCGGTGTAGTTATTTCCATGTTTATACAGATAGTGGTGTAGATATTTCCATGTATATACAGATGGCTGTGTAGATATTTCCATGTTTATACAGAGGGCTGTGTAGATATTTCCATGTTTATAGAGATGACTTTGTAGGTATTTCCATGTTTATACAGATGGCGGTGTAGATATTTCCATGTTTCTAGAGATAACTGTGTAGATATTTCCATGTTTATACAGATAGCGGTGTAGATATTTCCATGTTTATACAGATCGCGGTGTAGATATTTCCATGTTTATACAGATCGCGGTGTAGATATTTCCATGTTTATACAGATTGCGGTGTAGATATTTCCATCTTTCTACAGATGGCATTGTAGATATTTCCATGTTTATACAGATGACTGTATAGGTATTTCCATGTTTTTACAGATGGCGGTGCAGATATTTCCATGTCTATAGAGATAGCGGTGTAGATATTTCCATGTTTGTACAGATGGCGGTGTTGATATTTCCATCTATACACAGATGGCCGTGTAGCTATTTCCATGTTTATTCAGATGGCGGCATAGATACTTCCAAGGACATGCAGTTGGCGGTGTAGTTATTTCCATGTTTATAAAGATAGCGGTGTAGGTATTTCCATGTTTACACAGATGGTGGTGTAGATATTTCAGTGTTTATACACATGGCGGAGTAGATACTTCCATCTTTATGGAGATGGCAGTGTTGATATTTTCATGTTCATAGAGATGGCGGTGTAGATATTCCCATATTTATAGAGAAAGCGGTGTAGATATTTCCATCTTTCTACAGATGGCAGTGTAGATATTTCCATGTTTATACAGATGGCCGTGTAGATATTTCCATATTTATACAGATGTCTGTGTAGATATTTCCATGTGTCTACAGATGGTATTGTAGCTATTTCCATGTTTATACAGATGGTTGTGTAGATATTTCCATGTTTATTCAGATGAATGTGTAGATATTTCCATGTTTTTACAGATAGCAGTGCAGATATTTCAATGTTTACATAGATGGCGCTGTTGATATTTCCATGTTTATACAGATAACGGTGGAGATATTTCCATGTTTATACAAAGAGCAGTGGAGATATTTCCATGTTTATACACATAGCGGTGTACATATTTCCATGTTTATAGAGACAGCGGTGTAGGTATTTCCACGTTTATACAGATAGCGGTGCAGATATTTCCATGTTTACACAGATGCCTATGCAGATATTTACATATTTATACAGAGGGCTGTGTAGATATTTCTATATTTATTCAGATGGCAGTGTAAATATTAAAATGTTCCTACACATGACTGTGTATGTATTTCCATGTTTATACAGATGTCTTTGTAGTTATTTCCATGTTTATAGAGATAGTGGTGCAGATATTTCCATGTTTATAAAGATAGCGGTGTATATATTTCCATGTTTATACAGATCATGGTGTAGATATTTCCATGTTTATACAGATACCGGTGTAGATATTTCCATGTTTATACAGACCGCAGTGTAGATATTTCCATGTTTATAGAGATAGCAGTGTAGATATTTGCATGTTTGTACAGATGGCGGTGTTGATGTTTCCATCTATACACTGATTGCCGTGTAGGTATTTCCATGTGTATACAGATGGCATTGTAGATATTTCCATGTTTATACAGATGGTGGTGTAGATATTTCCATGTTTACACAGATGACTGTATAGGTATTTCCATGTTTATACAGATGACGGTGTAGATATTTCCATGTTTATAGAGATAGCGGTGTAGATATTTCCATGTTTATACCGATAGCGATGTTGATATTTCCATGTTTATACAGACCGCGGTGTAGATATTTCCATGTTTATACAGATAGCTGTGCAGGTATTTCCATGTTTGTACAGATGGCGGTGTTGATATTTCCATCTATACACAGATGACCGTGTAGATATTTCCATGTTTATACAGATGGCGGCCCAGATATTTCCATGGATATGTAGATGGCGGTGTAGATATTTCCATGTTTATACAGATGGTGGTGTAGTTATTTCCATGTTTATATAGATAGCGGTGTAGATATTTCCATGTATGTACACATGGTTGTGTAGATATTTCCATGTTTATACAGATGTCCGTGTAGATATTTCCATGTTTATACAGATAACTTTGTAAGTATTTCCATGTTTATACAGATGGCGGTGTAGATATTTCGATGTTTATAGAGATAGCAGTGGAGATATTTCCATGTTTATACAGATAGCGGTGTAGATATTTCCATGTTTATACTGATCGTGGTGTAGACATTTCCATGTTTATAGAGATGGCGGTGTAGATATGTCCATGTTCATAGAGATTGCGGTGTTGATTTTTCCATGTTTATAGAGATAGCGGTGTGGATATTTCCATGTTTATACAGATAGGGGTGTAGATATTTCCCTGTTTATAGAGATGGCGGTGTAGATATTTCCATATTTATACAGATCACGGTGTAGATATTTCCTTGTTTATACAAATAGCGGTGTTTTTATTTCCATGTTTATACAGATAGTGGTGTAGATATTTCCATGTATATACAGATGGCTGTGTAGATATTTCCATGTTTATACAGATGGCTGTGTAGATATTTCCATGTTTATACAGATGACTTTGTAGGTATGTCCATGTTTATACAGATGACGGTGTAGATATTTCCATGTTTATAGAGATAACTGTGTAGATATTTCCATGTTTATACAGATGGTGGTGTAGATATTTCCAAGTTTATTGAGATAGCGGTGTAGATATTTCCATATTTATACAGATAACGTTGTAGAAGTTTCCATGTTTATACAGATAGCGGTGTAAATATTTCCATGTTTATACAGATCACGGTGTAGATATTTCCATGTTTATAGAGATAGTGGTGTAGATATTTCCATGTTTATACCGATAGCGGTGTTGATGTTTCCATGTTTATACAGACCACGGTGTAGATATTTCCATGTTTATACAGATAGCGGTTCAGATATTTCCATGTTTGTACAGATGGCGGTGTTGATATTTCCATCTATACACAGATGACCGTGTAGATATTTCCATGTTTATACAGATGGCGGCGCAGATATTTCCATGGATATGTAGATGGCGGTGTAGATATTTCCATGTTTATACAGATAGCGGTGTAGTTATTTCCATGTTTATATAGATAGCGGTGTAGATATTTCCATGTATGTACACATGGCTGTGTAGATATTTCCATGTTTATACAGATGGCGGTGTAGATATTTCCATGTTTATACAGATAACTTTGTAAGTATTTCCATGTTTATACAGATGGCGGTGTACATATTTCGATGTTTATAGAGATAGCAGTGGAGATATTTCCATGTTTATAGAGATAGCGGTGTAGATATTTCCATGTTTATACTGATCGTGGTGTAGATATTTCCATGTTTATAGAGATGGCGGTGTAGATATTTCCATGTTCATAGAGATAGCGGTGTTGATTTTTCCATGTTTATAGAGATAGCGGTGTGGATATTTCCATGTTTATACAGATCGCGGTGTAGATATTTCCATGTTTATACAGAGCACGGTGTAGATATTTCCATGTTTATACAGATATCGGTGTAGATATTTCCATGTTTACACAGAATGCGGTGTAGGTATTTCCATCTTTCTACAGATTGCATTGTAGATATTTCCATGTTTATACAGATGACTGTATAGGTATTTCCATGCTTTTACAGATGGCGGTGCAGATATTTCCATGTCTATAGAGATAGCGGTGTAGATATTTCCATGTTTGTACAGATGGCGCTGTTGATATTTCCAGCTATACACAAATGGCCGTGTAGACATTTCCATGTTTATTCAGATGGCGGCGTAGATATTTCCAAGGACATGCAGATGGCGGTGTAGTTATTTCCATGTTTATACAGATAGCGGTGTAGGTATTTCCATGTTTACACAAATGGTGGTGTAGATATTTCCGTGTTTATACACATGGCGGAGTAGATACTTCCATCTTTATGGAGATGGCAGTGTAGATATTTTCATGTTCATTCAGATGGCGGTGTAGATATTTCCATATTTATAGAGATAGCGGTGTAGATATTTCCATCTTTCTACATATGGCAGTGTAGATATTTCCATGTTTATACAGATGGCCGTGTAGATATTTCCATATTTATACAGATGTCGGTGTAGATATTTCCATGTGTATACAGATGGTATTGTGGCTATTTCCATGTTTATACAGATGGTGGTGTAGATATTTCCATGTTTATTCAGATGAATGTGTAGATATTTCCATGTTTTTACAGATGGCAGTGTAGATATTTCAATGTTTATGTAGATGGCGCTGTTGTTATTTCCATGTTTATACAGATAACGGTGGAGATATTTCCATGTTTATACAGAGAGCAGTGGAGATATTTCCATGTTTATACACATAGCGGTGTACATATTTCCATGTTTATAGAGACAGCGGTGTAGGTATTTCCATGTTTATACAGATAGCGGTTCAGATATTTCCATGTTTACACAGATGCCTATGCAAATATTTCCATATTTATACAGAGGGCTGTGTAGATATTTCTATATTTATACAGATGGCAGTGTAGATATTTAAATGTTCCTACACATGACTGTGTAGGTATTTCCAAGTTTATACAGATGTCTTTGTAGTTATTTCCATGTTTATAGAGATAGCGGTGCAGATATTTCCATGTTTATACAGATAGCGGTGTATATATTTCCATGTTTATACAGATCATGGTGTAGATATTTCCATGTTTATAGAGACCGCAGTGTAGATATTTCCATGTTTATAGAGATAGCAGTGTAGATATTTCCATGTTTGTACAGATGGCGGTGTTGATGTTTCCATCTATACACTGATTGCCGTGTAGGTATTTCCATGTGTATACAGATGGCATTGTAGATATTTCCATGTTTATACAGATGGTGGTGTAGATATTTCCATGTTTACACAGATGACTGTATAGGTATTTCCATGTTTATACAGATGGTGGTGTAGATATTTCCAAGTTTATTGAGATAGCGGTGTAGATATTTCCATATTTATACAGATAACGGTGTAGAAGTTTCCATGTTTATACAGATAGCGGTGTAAATATTTCCATGTTTATACAGATCACGGTGTAGATATTTCCATGTTTATAGAGATAGCGGTGTAGATATTTCCATGTTTATGCCGATAGCGGTGTTGATATTTCCATGTTTATACAGACCGCGGTGTAGATATTTCCATGTTTATACAGATAGCGGTGCAGATATTTCCATGTTTGAACAGATGGCGGTGTTGATATTTCCATCTATACACAGATGACCGTGTAGATATTTCCATGTTTATACAGATGGCGGCGCAGATATTTCCATGGATATGTAGATGGCGGTGTAGATATTTCCATGTTTATACAGATAGCGGTGTAGTTATTTCCATGTTTATATAGATAGCGGTGTAGATATTTCCATGTATGTACACATGGCTGTGTAGATATTTCCATGTTTATACAGATGGCGGTGTAGATATTTCCATGTTTATACAGATAACTTTGTAAGTATTTCCATGTTTATACAGATGGCGGTGTACATATTTCGATGTTTATAGAGATAGCAGTGGAGATATTTCCATGTTTATAGAGATAGCGGTGTAGATATTTCCATGTTTATACTGATCGTGGTGTAGATATTTCCATGTTTATAGAGATGGCGGTGTAGATATTTCCATGTTCATAGAGATAGCGGTGTTGATTTTTCCATGTTTATAGAGATAGCGGTGTGGATATTTCCATGTTTATACAGATAGGGGTGTAGATATTTCCCTGTTAATAGAGATGGCGGTGTAGATATTTCCATGTTTATACAGATAGCGGTGCAGATATTTCCATGTTTGTACAGATGGCGGTGCTGATATTTCCATCTATACACAGATGACCGTGTAGATATTTCCATGTTTATACAGATGGCGGCGCAGATATTTCCATGGATATGTAGATGGCGGTGTAGATATTTCCATGTTTATACAGAAAGCGGTGTAGTTATTTCCATGTTTATATAGATAGCGGTGTAGATATTTCCATGTATGTACACATGGCTGTGTAGATATTTCCATGTTTATACAGATGGCGGTGTAGATATTTCCATGTTTATACAGATCACGGTGTAGATATTTCCTTGTTTATACAGATAGCGGTGTAGATATTTCCATGTTTTTACAGATATCGGTGTAGATATTTCCATGTTTACACAGATTGCGGTGTAGATATTTCCATCTTTCTACAGATGGCATTGTAGATATTTCCATGTTTATACAGATGACTCTATAGGTATTTCCATGGTTTCACAGATGGCGATGCAGATATTTCCATGTCTATAGAGATAGCGGTGTAGATATTTCCATGATTATACAGATGGCGGTGTTGATATTTCCATCTATACACAGATGGCCGTGTAGATATTTCCATGTTTATTCAGATGGCGACGTAGATATTTCCAAGGACATGCATATGGCGGTGTAGTTATTTCCATGTTTATACAGATAGCGGTGTAGGTATTTCCATGTTTACACAGATGGCGCTGTAGATATTTCCATGTTTATACAGATCACAGTGTAGATATTTCCTTGTTTATACAAATATCGGTGTAGTTATTTCCATGTTTATACAGATAGTGGTGTAGATATTTCCACGTATATACAGATGGCTCTGTAGATATTTCCATGTTTATACAGATGGCTGTGTAGATATTTCCATGTTTATACAGATGAATTTGTAGGTATTTCCATGTTTATACAGATGGCGGTGTAGATATTTCCATGTTTATAGAGATAACTGTGTAGATATTTCCATGTTTATATAGATCGCGGTGTCGATATTTCCATGTTTATACAGATCGCGGTGTAGATATTTCCATGTTTATACAGAGCGCGGTGTAGATATTTCCATGTTTATACAGATATCGGTGTAGATATTTCCATGTTTACACAGAATGCGGTGTAGGTATTTCCATCTTTCTACAGATTGCATTGTAGATATTTCCATGTTTATACAGATGACTGTATAGGTATTTCCATGCTTTTACAGATGGCGGTGCAGATATTTCCATGTCTATAGAGATAGCGGTGTAGATATTTCCATGTTTGTACAGATGGCGCTGTTGATATTTCCAGCTATACACAAATGGCCGTGTAGACATTTCCATGTTTATTCAGATGGCGGCGTAGATATTTCCAAGGACATGCAGATGGCGGTGTAGTTATTTCCATGTTTATACAGATAGCGGTGTAGGTATTTCCATGTTTACACAAATGGTGGTGTAGATATTTCCGTGTTTATACACATGGCGGAGTAGATACTTCCATCTTTATTGAGATGGCAGTGTAGATATTTTCATGTTCATACAGATGGCGGTGTAGATATTTCCATATTTATAGAGATAGCGGTGTAGATATTTCCATCTTTCTACAGATGGCAGTGTAGATATTTCCATGTTTATACAGATGGCCCTGTAGATATTTCCATATTTATACAGATGTCGGTGTAGATATTTCCCTGGGTATACAGATGGTATTGTAGCTATTTCCATGTTTATACAGATGGTGGTGTAGATATTTCCATGTTTATTCAGATGAATGTGTAGATATTTCCATGTTTTTACAGATGTCAGTGTAGATACTTCAATGTTTATATAGATGGCGCTATTGATATTTCCATGTTTATACAGATAACGGTGGAGATATTTCCGTGTTTATACAGAGAGCAGTGGAGATATTTCCATGTTTATACACATAGCGGTGTACATATTTCCATGTTTATAGAGACAGCGGTGTAGGTATTTCCATGTTTACACAGATAGCGGTGCAGATATTTCCATGTTTACACAGATGCCTATGCAGATATTTCCATATTTATACAGAGGGCTGTGTAGATATTTCTATATTTATACAGATGGCAGTGTAGATATTTAAATGTTCCTACACATGACTGTGTAGGTATTTCCAAGTTTATACAGATGTCTTTGTAGTTATTTCCATGTTTAGAGAGATAGCGGTGCAGATATTTCCATGTTTATACAGATAGCGGTGTATATATTTCCATGTTTATACAGATCATGGTGTAGATATTTCCATGTTTATAGAGACCGCAGTGTAGATATTTCCATGTTTATAGAGATAGCAGTGTAGATATTTCCATGTTTGTACAGATGGCGGTGTTGATGTTTCCATCTATAAACTGATTGCCGTGTAGGTATTTCCATGTGTATACAGATGGCATTGTAGATATTTCCATGTTTATACAGATGGTGGTGTAGATATTTCCATGTTTACACAGATGACTGTATAGGTATTTCCATGTTTATACAGATGGTGGTGTAGATATTTCTAAGTTTATTGAGATAGCGGTGTAGATATTTCCATATTTATACAGATAACGGTGTAGAAGTTTCCATGTTTATACAGATAGCGGTGTAAATATTTCCATGTTTATACAGATCACGGTGTAGATATTTCCATGTTTATAGAGATAGCGGTGTAGATATTTTCATGTTTATACAGATAGTGGTGTAGATATTTCCATGTATATAGAGATGGCGGTGTAGATATTTCCATGTTTATACAGATCACAGTGTAGATATTTCCTTGTTTATACAAATAGCGGTGTAGTTATTTCCATGTTTATACAGATAGTGGTGTAGATATTTCCATGTATATAGAGATGGCTGTGTAGATATTTCCATGTTTATACAGATGGCTGTGTAGATATTTCCATGTTTATACAGATGACTTTGTAGGTATTTCCATGTTTATACAGATGGCGGTGTAGATATTTCCATGTTTATAGAGATAACTGTGTAGATATTTCCACGTTTATACAGATCGCGGTGTAGATATTTCCATGTTTATACAGATCGCGGTGTAGATATTTCCATGTTTATACAGATCACGGTGTAGATATTTCCATGTTTATACAGATATCGGTGTAGATATTTCCATGTTTACACAGATTGCGGTGTAGATATTTCCATCTTTCTACAGATGGCATTGTAGATATTTCCATGTTTATACAGATGACTGTATAGGTATTTCCATGTTTTTACAGATGGCGGTGCAGATATTTCCATGTCTATAGAGATAGTGGTGTAGATATTTCCATGTTTGTACAGATGGCGGTGTTGATATTTCCAGCTATACACAGATGGCCGTGTAGATATTTCCATGTTTATTCAGATGGCGGCATAGATATTTCCAAGGACATGCAGATGGCGGTGTAGTTATTTCCATGTTTATACAGATAGCGGTGTAGGTATTTCCATGTTTACACAGATGGTGGTGTAGATATTTCCGTGTTTATACACATGGCGGAGTAGATACTTCCATCTTTATGGAGATGGCAGTGTAGATATTTTCATGTTCATACAGATGGCGGTGTAGATATTTCCATATTTATAGAGATAGCGGTGTAGATATTTCCATCTTTCTACAGATGGCAGTGTAGATATTTCCATGTTTATACAGATGGCCGTGTAGATATTTCCATATTTATACAGATGTCGGTGTAGATATTTCCATGTGTATACAGATGGTATTGTAGCTATTTCCATGTTTACACAGATGGTGGTGTAGATATTTCCGTGTTTATACACATGGCGGAGTAGATACTTCCATCTTTATTGAGATGGCAGTGTAGATATTTTCATGTTCATACAGATGGCGGTGTAGATATTTCCATATTTATAGAGATAGCGGTGTAGATATTTCCATCTTTCTACAGATGGCAGTGTAGATATTTCCATGTTTATACAGATGGCCCTGTAGATATTTCCATATTTATACAGATGTCGGTGTAGATATTTCCCTGGGTATACAGATGGTATTGTAGCTATTTCCATGTTTATACAGATGGTGGTGTAGATATTTCCATGTTTATTCAGATGAATGTGTAGATATTTCCATGTTTTTACAGATGTCAGTGTAGATACTTCAATGTTTATATAGATGGCGCTATTGATATTTCCATGTTTATACAGATAACGGTGGAGATATTTCCGTGTTTATACAGAGAGCAGTGGAGATATTTCCATGTTTATACACATAGCGGTGTACATATTTCCATGTTTATAGAGACAGCGGTGTAGGTATTTCCATGTTTACACAGATAGCGGTGCAGATATTTCCATGTTTACACAGATGCCTATGCAGATATTTCCATATTTATACAGAGGGCTGTGTAGATATTTCTATATTTATACAGATGGCAGTGTAGATATTTAAATGTTCCTACACATGACTGTGTAGGTATTTCCAAGTTTATACAGATGTCTTTGTAGTTATTTCCATGTTTAGAGAGATAGCGGTGCAGATATTTCCATGTTTATACAGATAGCGGTGTATATATTTCCATGTTTATACAGATCATGGTGTAGATATTTCCATGTTTATAGAGACCGCAGTGTAGATATTTCCATGTTTATAGAGATAGCAGTGTAGATATTTCCATGTTTGTACAGATGGCGGTGTTGATGTTTCCATCTATAAACTGATTGCCGTGTAGGTATTTCCATGTGTATACAGATGGCATTGTAGATATTTCCATGTTTATACAGATGGTGGTGTAGATATTTCCATGTTTACACAGATGACTGTATAGGTATTTCCATGTTTATACAGATGGTGGTGTAGATATTTCTAAGTTTATTGAGATAGCGGTGTAGATATTTCCATATTTATACAGATAACGGTGTAGAAGTTTCCATGTTTATACAGATAGCGGTGTAAATATTTCCATGTTTATACAGATCACGGTGTAGATATTTCCATGTTTATAGAGATAGCGGTGTAGATATTTTCATGTTTATACAGATAGTGGTGTAGATATTTCCATGTATATAGAGATGGCGGTGTAGATATTTCCATGTTTATACAGATCACAGTGTAGATATTTCCTTGTTTATACAAATAGCGGTGTAGTTATTTCCATGTTTATACAGATAGTGGTGTAGATATTTCCATGTATATAGAGATGGCTGTGTAGATATTTCCATGTTTATACAGATGGCTGTGTAGATATTTCCATGTTTATACAGATGACTTTGTAGGTATTTCCATGTTTATACAGATGGCGGTGTAGATATTTCCATGTTTATAGAGATAACTGTGTAGATATTTCCACGTTTATACAGATCGCGGTGTAGATATTTCCATGTTTATACAGATCGCGGTGTAGATATTTCCATGTTTATACAGATCACGGTGTAGATATTTCCATGTTTATACAGATATCGGTGTAGATATTTCCATGTTTACACAGATTGCGGTGTAGATATTTCCATCTTTCTACAGATGGCATTGTAGATATTTCCATGTTTATACAGATGACTGTATAGGTATTTCCATGTTTTTACAGATGGCGGTGCAGATATTTCCATGTCTATAGAGATAGTGGTGTAGATATTTCCATGTTTGTACAGATGGCGGTGTTGATATTTCCAGCTATACACAGATGGCCGTGTAGATATTTCCATGTTTATTCAGATGGCGGCATAGATATTTCCAAGGACATGCAGATGGCGGTGTAGTTATTTCCATGTTTATACAGATAGCGGTGTAGGTATTTCCATGTTTACACAGATGGTGGTGTAGATATTTCCGTGTTTATACACATGGCGGAGTAGATACTTCCATCTTTATGGAGATGGCAGTGTAGATATTTTCATGTTCATACAGATGGCGGTGTAGATATTTCCATATTTATAGAGATAGCGGTGTAGATATTTCCATCTTTCTACAGATGGCAGTGTAGATATTTCCATGTTTATACAGATGGCCGTGTAGATATTTCCATATTTATACAGATGTCGGTGTAGATATTTCCATGTGTATACAGATGGTATTGTAGCTATTTCCATGTTTATACAGATGGTGGTGTAGATATTTCCATGTTTATTCAGATGAATGTGTAGATATTTCCATGTTTTTACAGATGGCAGTGTAGATATTTCAATGTTTATATAGATGGCGCTGTTGATATTTCCATGTTTATACAGATAACGGTGGAGATATTTCCATGTTTATACAGAGAGCAGTGGAGATATTTCCATGTTTATACACATAGCGGTGTACATATTTCCATGTTTATAGAGACAGCGGTGAAGGTATTTCCATGTTTATACAGATAGCGGTGCAGATATTTCCATGTTTACACAGATGCCTATGCAGATATTTCCATATTTATACAGAGGGCTGTGTAGATATTTCTATATTTATACAGATGGCAGTGTAGATATTTAAATGTTCCTACACATGACTGTGTAGGTATTTCCAAGTTTATACAGATGTCTTTGTAGTTATTTCCATGTTTATAGAGATAGCGGTGCAGATATTTCCATGTTTATACAGATAGCGGTGCATATATTTCCATGTTTATACAGATCATGGTGTAGATATTTCCATGTTTATAGAGACCGCAGTGTAGATATTTCCAAGTTTATAGAGATAGCAGTGTAGATATTTCCATGTTTGTACAGATGGCGGTGTTGATGTTTCCATCTATACACTGATTGCCGTGTAGGTATTTCCATGTGTATACAGATGGCATTGTAGATATTTCCATGTTTATACAGATGGTGGTGTAGATATTTCCATGTTTACACAGATGACTGTATAGGTATTTCCATGTTTATACAGATGGTGGTGTAGATATTTCCAAGTTTATTGAGATAGCGGTGTAGATATTTCCATATTTATACAGATAACGGTGTAGAAGTTTCCATGTTTATACAGATAGCGGTGTAAATATTTCCATGTTTATACAGATCACGGTGTAGATATTTCCATGTTTATAGAGATAGCGCTGTAGATATTTCCATGTTTATACCGATAGCGGTGTTGATATTTCCATGTTTATACAGACCGCGGTGTAGATATTTCCATGTTTGTACAGATAGCGGTGCAGATATTTCCATGTTTGTACTGATGGCGGTGTTGATATTTCCATCTATACACAGATGACCGTGTAGATATTTCCATGTTTATACAGATGGCGGTGCAGATATTTCCATGGATATGTAGATGGCGGTGTAGATATTTCCATGTTTATACAGATAGCGGTGTAGTTATTTCCATGTTTATATAGATAGCGGTGTAGATATTTCCATGTATGTACACATGGCTGTGTAGATATTTCCATGTTTATACAGATGGCGGTGTAGATATTTCCATGTTTATACAGATAACTTTGTAAGTATTTCCATGTTTATACAGATGGCGGTGTAGATATTTCGATGTTTATAGAGATAGCAGTGGAGATATTTCCATGTTTATACAGATTGCGGTGTAGATATTTCCATGTTTATACTGATCGTGGTGTAGACATTTCCATGTTTATAGAGATGGCGGTGTAGATATTTCCATGTTCATAGAGATAGCGGTGTTGATTTTTCCATGTTTATAGAGATAGCGGTGTGGATATTTCCATGTTTATACAGATAGGGGTGTAGATATTTCCCTGTTTATAGAGATGGCGGTGTAGATATTTCCATGTTTATACAGATCACAGTGTAGATATTTCCTTGTTTATACAAATAGCGGTGTAGTTATTTCCATGTTTATACAGATAGTGGTGTAGATATTTCCATGTATATACAGATGGCTGTGTAGATATTTCCATGTTTATACAGATGGCTGTGTAGATATTTCCATGTTTATACAGATGACTTTGTAGGTATTTCCATGTTTATACAGATGGCGGTGTAGATATTTCCATGTTTATAGAGATAACTGTGTAGATATTTCCATGTTTATACAGATCGCGGTGTAGATATTTCCATGTTTATACAGATCGCGGTGTAGATATTTCCATGTTTATACAGATATCGGTGTAGATATTTCCATGTTTACACAGATTGCGGTGTAGATATTTCCATCTTTCTACAGATGGCATTGTAGATATTTCCATGTTTATACAGATGACTGTATAGGTATTTCCATGTTTTTACAGATGGCGGTGCAGATATTTCCATGTCTATAGAGATAGTGGTGTAGATATTTCCATGTTTGTACAGATGGCGGTGTTGATATTTCCAGCTATACACAGATGGCCGTGTAGATATTTCCATGTTTATTCAGATGGCGGCATAGATATTTCCAAGGACATGCAGATGGCGGTGTAGTTATTTCCATGTTTATACAGATAGCGGTGTAGGTATTTCCATGTTTACACAGATGGTGGTGTAGATATTTCCGTGTTTATACACATGGCGGAGTAGATACTTCCATCTTTATGGAGATGGCAGTGTAGATATTTTCATGTTAATACAGATGGCGGTGTAGATATTTCCATATTTATAGAGATAGCGGTGTAGATATTTCCATCTTTCTACAGATGGCAGTGTAGATATTTCCATGTTTATACAGATGGCCGTGTAGATATTTCCATATTTATACAGATGTCGGTGTAGATATTTCCATGTGTATACAGATGGTATTGTAGCTATTTCCATGTTTATACAGATGGTGGTGTAGATATTTCCATGTTTATTCAGATGAATGTGTAGATATTTCCATGTTTTTACAGATGGCAGTGTAGATATTTCAATGTTTATATAGATGGCGCTGTTTATATTTCCATGTTTATACAGATAACGGTGGAGATATTTCCATGTTTATACAGAGAGCAGTGGAGATATTTCCATGTTTATACACATAGCGGTGTACATATTTCCATGTTTATAGAGACAGCGGTGTAGGTATTTCCATGTTTATACAGATAGCGGTGCAGATATTTCCATGTTTACACAGATGCCTATGCAGATATTTCCATATTTATACAGAGGGCTGTGTAGATATTTCTATATTTATACAGATGGCAGTGTAGATATTTAAATGTTCCTACACATGACTGTGTAGGTATTTCCAAGTTTATACAGATGTCTTTGTAGTTATTTCCCTGTTTATAGAGATAGCGGTGCAGATATTTCCATGTTTATACAGATAGCGGTGTATATATTTCCATGTTTATACAGATCATGGTGTAGATATTTCCATGTTTATAGAGATAGCAGTGTAGATATTTCCATGTTTGTACAGATGGCGGTGTTGATGTTTCCACCTATACACTGATTGCCGTGTAGGTATTTCCATGTGTATACAGATGGCATTGTAGATATTTCCATGTTTATACAGATGGTGGTGTAGATATTTCCATGTTTACACAGATGACTGTATAGGTATTTCCATGTTCATACAGATGGTGGTCTAGATATTTCCAAGTTTATTGAGATAGCGGTGTAGATATTTCCATATTTATACAGATAACGGTGTAGAAGTTTCCATGTTTATACAGATAGCGGTGTAAATATTTCCATGTTTATACAGATCACGGTGTAGATATTTCCATGTTTATAGAGATAGCGGTGTAGATATTTCCATGTTTATACCGATAGCGGTGTTGATATTTCCATGTTTATACAGACCGCGGTGTAGATATTTCCATGTTTATACAGATAGCGGTGCTGATATTTCCATGTTTGTACAGATGGCGGTGTTGATATTTCCATCTATACACAGATGACCGTGTAGATATTTCCATGTTTATACAGATGGGGGCGCAGATATTTCCATGGATATGTAGGTGGCGGTGTAGATATTTCCATGTTTATACAGATAGCGGTGTAGTTATTTCCATGTTTATATAGATAGCAGTGTAGATATTTCCATGTATGTACATATGGCTGTGTAGATATTTCCATGTTTATACAGATGGCGGTGTAGATATTTCCATGTTTATACAGATAACTTTATAAGTATTTCCATGTTTATACAGATGGCGGTGTAGATATTTCCATGTTTATAGAGATAGCAGTGGAGATATTTCCATGTTTATACAGAAAGCGGTGTAGATATTTCCATGTTTATACTGATCGTGGTGTAGACATTTCCATGTTTATAGAGATGGCGGTGTAGATATTTCCATGTTTATAGAGATAGCGGTGTAAATATTTCCATGTTTATACAGATCACGGTGTAGATATTTCCATGTTTATAGAGATAGCGCTGTAGATATTTCCATGTTTATACCGATAGCGGTGTTGATATTTCCATGTTTATACAGACCGCGGTGTTGATATTTCCATGTTTATACAGATAGCAGTGCTGATATTTCCATGTTTGTACAGATGGCGGTGTTGATATTTCTATCTATACACAGATGACCGTGTAGATATTTCCATGTTTATACATATGGCGGCGCAGATATTTCCATGGATATGTAGATGGCGGTGTAGATATTTCCATGTTTATACAGATAGCGGTGTAGTTATTTCCATGTTTATATAGATAGCGGTGTAGATATTTCCATGTATGTACACATGGCTGTGTAGATATTTCCATGTTTATACAGATGGCGGTGTAGATATTTCCATGTTTATACAGATAACTTTGTAAGTATTTCCATGTTTATACAGATGGCGGTGTAGATATTTCGATGTTTATAGAGGTAGCAGTGGAGATATTTCCATGTTTATACAGATAGCGGTGCAGATATTTCCATGTTTATACTGATCGTGGTCTAGACATTTCCATGTTTATAGAGATGGCGGTGTAGATATTTCCATGTTCATAGAGATAGCGGTGTTGATTTTTCCATGTTTATAGAGATAGCGGTGTGGATATTTCCATGTTTATACAGATAGTGGTGTAGATATTTCCCTGTTTATAGAGATGGCGGTGTAGATATTTCCATGTTTATACAGATCACAGTGTAGATATTTCCTTGTTTATACAAATAGCGGTGTAGTTATTTCCATGTTTATACAGATAGTGGTGTAGATATTTTCATGTATATACAGATGGCTGTGTAGATATTTCCATGTTTATACAGATGGCTGTGTAGATATTTCCATGTTTATACAGATGACTTTGTAGGTATTTCCATGTTTATACAGATGGCAGTGTAGATATTTCCATGTTTATAGAGATAACTGTGTAGATATTTCCATGTTTATACAGATCGCGGTGTAGATATTTCCATGTTTATACAGATATCGGTGTAGATATTTCCATGTTTACACTGATTGCGGTGTACATATTTCCATCTTTCTACAGATGGCATTGTAGATATTTCCATGTTTATACAGATGACTGTATAGGTATTTCCATGTTTTTACAGATGGCGGTGCAGATATTTCCATGTCTATAGAGATAGCGGTGTAGATATTTCCATGTTTGTACAGATGGCGGTGTTGATATTTCCAGCTATACACAGATGGCCGTGTAGATATTTCCATGTTTATTCAGATGGCGGCGTAGATATTTCCAAGGACATGCAGATGGCGGTGTAGTTCTTTCCATGTTTATACAGATAGCGGTGTAGGTATTTCCATGTTTACACAGATGGTGGTGTAGATATTTCTGTGTTTATACACATGGCGGAGTAGATACTTCCATCTTTATGGAGATGGCAGTGTAGATATTTTCATGTTCATACAGATGGCGGTGTAGATATTTCCATATTTATAGAGATAGCAGTGTAGATATTTCCATCTTTCTACAGATGGCAGTGTAGATATTTCCATGTTTATACAGATGGCCGTGTAGATATTTCCATATTTATACAGATGTCGGTGTAGATATTTCCAGGTGTATACAGATGGTATTGTAGCTATTTCCATGTTTATACAGATGGTGGTGTAGATATTTCCATGTTTATTCAGATGAATGTGTAGATATTTCCATGTTTTTACAGATGGCAGTGTAGATAATTCAATGTTTATATAGATGGCGCTGTTGTTATTTCCATGTTTATACAGATAACGGTGGAGATATTTCCATGTTTATACAGAGAGCAGTGGAGATATTTCCATGTTTATACACATAGCGGTGTACATATTTCCATGTTTATAGAGACAGCGGTGTAGGTGTTTCCATGTTTATACAGATAGCGGTGCAGATATTTCCATGTTTACACAGATGCCTATGCAGATATATCCATATTTATACAGAGGGCTGTGTAGATATTTCTATATTTATACAGATGGCAGTGTAGATATTTAAATGTTCCTACACATGACTGTGTAGGTATTTCCAAGTTTATACAGATGTCTTTGTAGTTATTTCCATGTTTATAGAGATAGCGGTGCAGATATTTCCATGTTTATACAGATAGCGGGGTATATATTTCCATGTTTATACAGATCATGGTGTAGATATTTCCATGTTTATAGAGACCACAGTGTAGATATTTCCATGTTTATAGAGATAGCAGTGTAGATATTTCCATGATTGTACAGATGGCGGTGTTGATGTTTCCATCTATACACTGATTGCCGTGTAGGTATTTCCATGTGTATACAGATGGCATTGTAGATATTTCCATGTGTATACAGATGGTGGTGTAGATATTTCCATGTTTACACAGATGACTGTATAGGTATTTCCATGTTTATACAGATGGTGGTGTAGATATTTCCAAGTTTATTGAGATAGCGGTGTAGATATTTCCATATTTATACAGATAACGGTGTAGAAGTTTCCATGTTTATACAGATAGCGGTGTAAATATTTCCATGTTTATACAGATCACGGTGTAGATATTTCCATGTTTATAGAGATAGCGGTGTAGATATTTCCATGTTTATACCGATAGCGGTGTTGATATTTTCATGTTTATACAGACCGCGGTGTAGATATTTCCATGTTTATACAGATAGCGGTGCAGATATTTCCAAGTTTGTACAGATGGCGGTGTTGATATTTCCATCTATACACAGATGACCGTGTAGATATTTCCATGTTTATACAGATGGCGGCGCAGATATTTCCATGGATATGTAGATGGCGGTGTAGATATTTCCATGTTTATATAGATAGCGGTGTAGTTATTTCCATGTTTATATAGATAGCGGTGTAGATATTTCCATGTATGTACACATGGCTGTGTAGATATTTCCATGTTTATACAGATGGCGGTGTAGATATTTCCATGTTTATACAGATAACTTTGTAAGTATTTCCATGTTTATACAGATGGCGGTGTAGATATTTCGATGTTTATAGAGGTAGCAGTGGAGATATTTCCATGTTTATACAGATAGCGGTGTAGATATTTCCATGTTTATACTGATCGTGGTCTAGACATTTCCATGTTTATAGAGATGGCGGTGTAGATATTTCCATGTTCATAGAGATAGCGGTGTTGATTTTTCCATGTTTATAGAGATAGCGGTGTGGATATTTCCATGTTTATACAGATAGTGGTGTAGATATTTCCCTGTTTATAGAGATGGCGGTGTAGATATTTCCATGTTTATACAGATCACAGTGTAGATATTTCCTTGTTTATACAAATAGCGGTGTAGTTATTTCCATGTTTATACAGATAGTGGTGTAGATATTTTCATGTATATACAGATGGCTGTGTAGATATTTCCATGTTTATACAGATGGCTGTGTAGATATTTCCATGTTTATACAGATGACTTTGTAGGTATTTCCATGTTTATACAGATGGCAGTGTAGATATTTCCATGTTTATAGAGATAACTGTGTAGATATTTCCATGTTTATACAGATCGCGGTGTAGATATTTCCATGTTTATACAGATATCGGTGTAGATATTTCCATGTTTACACTGATTGCGGTGTACATATTTCCATCTTTCTACAGATGGCATTGTAGATATTTCCATGTTTATACAGATGACTGTATAGGTATTTCCATGTTTTTACAGATGGCGGTGCAGATATTTCCATGTCTATAGAGATAGCGGTGTAGATATTTCCATGTTTGTACAGATGGCGGTGTTGATATTTCCAGCTATACACAGATGGCCGTGTAGATATTTCCATGTTTATTCAGATGGCGGCGTAGATATTTCCATGTCGATAGAGAAAGCGGTGTAGGTATTTCCATATTTATACAGATTGCGGTGTAGATATTTCCATCTTTATACAGATGGCGGTGTAGCTATTTCCATGTTTATACAGATAGAAGTGAAGATATTTCCATGTTTATACAGATAGTGGTGTAGATATTTCCAAGTTTATAGAGATAGCGGTGTAGATACATCCATGTTTCTGAAGATGGCGGTGTAGATATTTTCATGTTTATAGAGATGGTGGTGTAGATATTTCCATGTACATAGAGATTGCAGTGTAGATATTTCCATGTTTATAGAGAAAGTGGTGTAGTTATTTCCATGTTTATACAGATTGCGGTGTAGATATTTCCATGTTTCTACAGATGGCGGTGTAGATATTTACTTGTTTATACAGACAGCGGTGTAGATATTTCCATTTTTATACAGGTAGCGGTGTAGATATTTCCATGTTTACAGAGATAGCGGTGTAGATATTTCCATCTTTGCACAGATTGACGTGTAGATATTTCCATGTTTACGCAGATAGCTGTGTAGCTATTTCCAAGTTTACACAGATAGCTGTGTAGATATTTCCATGTCTACACACATAGCATTGTAGATATTTCCATGTTTATACAGATTGCAGTGTAGATATATCCATGTTTATACAGATCGCGGTGTAGGTAATTCCATGTTTATACAGATCGCGGTGTAGATATTTCCATGTTTATACAGATAACGGTGTAGATATTTCCATGTTTATACAGATAGCGGTGTAGATATTTCCATGTTTATACAGATAGCGGTGTAGATATTTCCATGTTTATACAGATAGCGGTGTAGATATTTCCATGTTTATACAGATAGCGGTGTAGGTATTTCCATGTTTATAGAGATAGCGGTGCAGTTATTTATATCTTTATACAGATGGCATTGTAGATATTTCCTTATTCACACAGATGGCGGTGTAGATGTTTCCACGGTTATACAGATGGCGGTGTAGTTAGGTCCATGTTTATGGAGATGGCAGTGTAGATATTTTCATGTTTATAGAGATGGCGGTGTAGATATTTCCATGTTTATAGAGATAGCAGTGTAGATATTTACATGTTTATACAGATGGCTGTGTAGATATTTCCATGTGTATACAGATGGCATTGTAGATATTTCCATGTTTATACAGATGAGTGTATAGGTATTTCCATGTTTTACAGATGGCAGTGCAGATATTTCCATGTTTATAGAGATAGCGGTGTAGATATTTCCATGTTTGTACAGATTGTGGTGTTGATATTTCCATCTATAAACAGATGGCCATGTAGATATTTCCAAGTTTATACAGATGGCCGCGTAGATATTTCCATGGACATGCAGATGGCGGTGTAGGTATTTTCATGTTTATAAAGATCGTAGTGTAGATATTTCCATGTTTATACAGATACCGGTGTAGAAATTTCCATGTTTATAGAGATAGCGGTGTAAATATTTCCATGTTTATACAGATCACGTTATAGATATTTCCATGTTTATAGAGATAGCAGTGTAGATATTTCCATGTTTATACAGATAGCGGTGTAGATTTTTCCATGTTTATGCAGACCGCGGTTAAGATATTTCCATGTTTGTACAGATGCCGGTGTTGATATTTCCATCTATACACAGATGACTGTGTAGATATTTCCATGTTTATACAGATGGCAGCGCAGATATTTCGATGGATATGTAGATGGCGGTGTAGATATTTCCATGTATATAGAAATAGCGGTGTAGTTATTTCCATGTTTATATAGGGAGCGGTGTAGATATTTCCATGTATGTACACATGGCTGTGTAGATATTTCCATGTTTATAAAGATGGCGGTGTAGTTATTTCCATGTTTATACACATAACTTTGTAGGTATATCCATGTTTATACAGATGGCGGTGTAGATATTTCGATGTTTATAGAGATAGCAGTGGAGATATTTCCATGTTTATACAGATAGCGGTGTAGTTATTTCCATGTTTATATAGATAGCGGTGTAGATATTTCCATGTATATACACATGGCTGTGTAGATATTTCCATGTTTGTACAGATGGCGGTGTAGATATTTCGATGTTTATACAGATAACTTTGTAAGTATTTCCATGTTAATACAGATGGCGGTGTAGATATTTCCATGTTTATACTGATCGCGGTGTAGATATTTCCATGTTTATAGAGATGGCGGTGTAGATATTTCCACGTTCATAGAGATAGCGGTGTTGATTTTTCCATGTTTATAGAGATAGCTGTGTGGATATTTCCATGTTTATACAGATAGGGGTGTAGATATTTCCATGTTTATAGAGAAGGTGGTGTAGATATTTCCATGTTTATATAGATCACGTTGTAGATATTTCCATGTTTATACAGATCGCGGTGTAGATATTTCCATGTTTATACAGATCATGGTGTAGATATTTCCATGTTTATACAGATTGCGGTGTTGATATTACCATGTTTACAGGGATAGCGGTGCAAATATTTCCACATTTATACAGATAGCGGTGTAGTTATTAGCATGTTTATACAGATAGCGGTGTAGATATTTCCATGTATAAACAGATGTCTGTGTATATATTTCCATGTTTAAACAGATGGCTGTGTAGATATTTCCATGTTTATACAGATGACTTTTTAGGTATTTCCATGTTTATACAGATGGCGGTGTAGATATATCCATGTTCATAGAGATAGATGTGTAGATATTTCCATGTTTATACAGATGGCGGTGTAGATATTTCCATGTTTATACAGATCGCGGTGTAGATATTTCCATGTTTATACAGATCGCGGTACAGATATTTCATGTTTATACAGATCGCAGTGTAGATATTTCCATGTTTATACAGATAGCGGTGTAGATATTTCCATGTTTATACAGATAGCGCTGTAGATATTTCCATGTTTATACAGGTGGCGGTGTAGATATTTCCATGTTTATATAGATGGCGGTGTAGATATTTCCATGTTTATAGAGATAGCGGTGTAGATATATCCATGTTCATAGAGATAGCAGTGAGGATATTTCCATGTTTATACAGATAGCAGTGTAGATATTTCCATTTTTATGGAGATCGCGGTTTAGATATTTCATATTTATACAGATAGCGGTGTAGATATTTCCATGTTTATACAGATTGCGGTGTAGATATTTCCATGTTTATTCAGATGACTGTGTAGATATTACCATGTTTTAACAGATGTCAGTGTAGATATTTCAAAGTTTATAGAGAAGGCGCTGTAGATATTTCCTTGTTTAAGCAGATAACGTTGGAGATAATTCCATGTTTATACAGACAGCAGTGGAGATATTTCCATGTTTATACACATAGCGGTGTACATATTTCCATGTTTATAGAGACAGCAGTGAAGGTATTTCCATGTTTATGCAGATAGCGGTGAAGATATTTCCATGTTTACACAGATGTCTATGCAGATATTTCCATATTTACACAGAGGGCTGTGTAGATATTTCTAAGTTTATATAGATGGCAGTGTAGATATTTACATGTTCCTAGACATGACTGTGTAGGTATTTCCATGTTTATACAGATGGCTTTGTAGATATTTCGATGTTTATGGAGATAGCGGTGTACATATTTCCATGTTTATACAGATAACGGTGTAGATATTTCCATGTTTATAGAGATAGCGGTGTATATATTTACATGTTTATACAGATAGCAGTGTAGATATTTCCATGTTTATACAGACCGCAGTGTAGATATTTCCATGTTTATAGAGATAGCAGAGTAGATATTTCCATGTTTGTACAGATGGCGGTGTTGATGTTTCCATCTATACACAGATTGCCGTGTAGGTATTTCCATGTGTATACAGATGGCATTGTAGATATATCCATGTTTATACAGTTGGTGGTGTAGATATTTCCATGTTTATGCAGATAGCGGTGTAGATATTTCCATCTTTATACAGATGGCGGTGTAGATATTTCCATGTTTATACAGATAGAATTGAAGATATTTCCATGTTAATACAGATAGTGGTGTAGATATTTCCAAGTTTATACAGATGGCGGTGTAGATACATCCATGTTTCTGATGATGGCGGTGTAGATATTTTCATGTGTGTAAAGATGGCGGTGTAGATATTTCCATGAATATAGAGATTGCAGTGTAGATATTTCCATGTTTATAGAGAAAGCGGTGTAGGTATTTCCATGTTTATAGAGATAGCGGTGTAGATATTTCCATATTTATACAGATAGCGGTGTAGGTATTTCCAGGTTTATACAGATTGCGGTGTCGATATTTCCATGTTTCTACAGATGGCGGTGTAGATATTTCCTTGTTTATACAGACAGCGGTGCAGATATTTCCATGTTTATACAGGTAGCGGTGTAGATATTTCCATGTTTACAGAGATGGCGGTGTAGTTATTTCCATCTTTGCACAGATTGCCGTGTATATATTTCCATGTTTACGCAGATAGCTGTGTAGATATTCCCAAGTTTACACAGATAGCTGTGTAGGTATTTCCATGTTTACACACATAGCGTTGTAGATATTTCCATGTTTATACAGATTGCGGTGTAGATATGTCCATGTTTATACACAAAGCGGTGTAGATATTTTCATGTTTATACAGATAGCGGTGGAGATATTTCCATGATTATAGAGACTGCGGTATAGATATTTCCATGTTTATACAGATAGCGGTGTAGATATTTCCATGTTTACAGAGATAGCAGTGTAGATATTTCCATCTTTGCACAGATTGCTGTGTAGATATTTCCATTTTTACACCGATAGCCTTGTAGATATTTCCAAGTTTACACAGATAGCTGTGTAGATATTTCCATGTTTATACAGATAGCGGTGGAGATATATCCCTGTTTATACAGATTGCGATGTAGATATTTCCATGTTTGTACAGATAGCGGTGTAGATATTTCCATTTTGATAGAGATAGCAGTGTAGATATTTCCATGTTTATACAGCTGGCTGTGTAGATGTTTCCATGTGGGTACAGATGGTGGTGTAGATATTTCCATGTTTTTACAGATGGCAGTGTAGATATTTTCATGTTTATACAGATATCGGTGTAGATATTTCCATGTTTACAGAGATAGCGTTGTAGGTATTTCCATCATTGCACAGATTGCGGTATAGGTATTGCCAAATTTACGCAGATACCGGTGTAGATATTTCCAAGTTTACACAGATAGCTGTGTAGATATTTCCATGTTTACAGAGATAACATTGTAGATATTTCCGTGTTTATACAGATTGCGGTTTTGTTATTTCCATGTTGATACAGATAGCGGTGTAGATATTTCCATGTTTATACAGGTAGCGGTGTAGAAATTCCCATGTTTATACAGATCGCTTTGTAGACATTTCCATTTTTCTACAGAAGTCAGTGTAGATATTTCCAAGTTTATACAGATGTCTGTGTAGATATTTCCATGTTTTCTACGTTTATAGACATGGCGGTGTAGTTATTTCTATGTTTATAGAGAGAGCGGTGTAAATATCTCCATGTTTATAGAGATGGTGGTGTAAATTTTTCATGTTTATTGAGATAGCAGTGTAGATATTTCCATGTTTATACAGATAACGGTGTTGTTATTTCCATGTTTATACAGATATCGGTGTAGATATTTCCATGTTTACACAGCTTGCGGTATAAATATTTCCATCTTTATACAGATGGCAACGTAGATATTTCCAAGTTTATACATATAGCGGTGTAGATATTTCCATGTCTATAGAGATAGCGGTGTAGGTATTTCCATATTTATACAGATTGAGGTGTAGATATTTCCATCTTTATACAGATGGCGGTGTAGATATTTCCATGTTTATACAGATGGCGGTGAAGGTATTTCCATGTTTATACAGATAGTGGTGTAGATATTTCCATGTTTATTCAGATGGCGGTGTAGATACATCCATGTTTCTGAAGATGGCGGTGTAGATATTTTCATGTTTATAGTGATGGCGGTGTAGATATTTCCATGTTTATACAAATAGCGGTGTTGGTATTTCCATGTTTATACAGCTCGCGGTGTAGATATTTCCATGTTTATACAGATGGCAGTGTAGATATATCCATGTTTATACAGATAGCGGTGTAGATATTTCCATGTCTATAGAGATAGCGGTGTAGTTATTTCGATATTAATACAGATTGTGGTGTAGATATTTCCATCTTTATACAGATGGTGGTGTAGATATTTCCATGTTTATAAAGATAGCAGTGAGGGTATTTCCATGTTTATACAGATAGTGTTGTAGATATTTCCATGTTTATACAGATGGCGGTGTAGATATTTCCATGTATAAAGAGATACTAGTGTAGATATTTTCATGTGTATAGAGAAAGCGGTGTAGATATTTCCATGTTTATACAGATGGCAGTGTAGATATTTCCATGTTTATACAGATATCGGTGTAAATATTTCCATGTTTACAGAGATAGCGGTGTAGATATTTCCATCTTTGCACAGATTGCGGTGTAGGTATTGCCAAATTTACACAAATAGCGGTGTAGATATTTCCAAGTTTACACAGATAGCTGTGTAGATATTTCCATGTTTACAGAGATAGCATTGTAGGTATTTCCATGTTTATACAGATTGCGGTGTAGTTATTTCCATGTTGATACAGATAGCGGTGTAGATATTTCCATGTTTATACAGGTAGCGGTGTAGAAATTCCCATGTTGATACAGATCGCTTTGTAGACATTTCCATCTTTCTAAAGATGTCAATGTAGATATTTCCAAGTTTGTACAGATGGCAGTGTAGATATTTCCATGTTTATACAGATCTCTGTGTACATATTTCCATGTTTATGCAGATGGCGGTGTAGATATTTCCATGTTTATAGAGATGGCGGTGTAGTTATTTCTATGTTTATAGAGATAGCGGTGTAAATATCTCCATGTTTATAGAGATGGTGGTGTAAGTATTTTCATGTTTATGGAGATAGCGTTGTAGATATTTCTATCTTTACACAGATAACGGTGTTGGTATTTCCATGTTTATACAGATAGCGGTGTAGATGTTTCCATGTTTATACAGCTCGCGGTGTAGATATTTCCATCTTTATACAGATGGCAGTGTAGATATTTCCATGGTTATACAGATAGCAGTGTAGATATTTCCATGTCTACAGAGATAGCGTTGTAGGTATTTGCATATTTATACAGATTGCGGTGTAGATATTTCCAACTTTATACTTATGGCGGTGTAGATATTTCCGTGTTTATACAGATGCCAGTGAAGATATTTCCATGTTCATTGAGATAGTGGTGTAGATATTTCCATGTTTATACAGATGGCGGTGTAGATACATCCATGTTTCTGAAGATGGCGGTGTAGATATTTTCATGTTTATAGAGATGGCGGTGTAGATATTTCCATGTTTATGCAGATGTCTTTGTAGATATTTCCATGTTTATGCAGATAGCGCTGTAGATATTTCCATGTTCATAGAGATGGCGGTATAGTTATTTCTAAGTTTATAGAGATAGTGGTGTAAATATCTCCATGTTTATAGAGATGGTGGTGTAAGTATTTTCATGTTTATAGAGATAGCGGTGTAGATATTTCCATGTTTATACAGATAGCGGTGTTGGTATTTCCATGTTTATACAGATAGCGGTGTAGTTATTTCCATCTTTATACAGATGGCAGTGTAGATATTTCCATGGTTATACAGATAGCGGTGTAGATATTTCCATGTCTATAGAGATAGCAGTGTAGGTATTTCCATATTTATACAGATTGCAGTGTAGATATTTCCAACTTTATACTGATGGCGGTGTAGATAATTCCATGTTTATACAGATGGCAGTGAAGATATTTCCATGTTCATAGAGATAGTGGTGTAGATATTTCCATGTTTATACAGATGGCGGTGTAGATACATCCATGTTTCTGAATATGGCGGTGTAGATATTTTCATGTTTATAGAGATGGCTTTGTAGATATTTCCATGTTTATGCAGATGTCTGTGTAGATATTTCCATGTTTATGCAGATAGCGCTGTAGATATTTCCATGTTCATAGAGATGTCGGTACAGTTATTTCTAAGTTTATAGAGATAGCGGTGTAAATATTTCCATGTTTATAGAGATGGTGGTGTAAGTATTTTCATGTTTATAGAGATAGCGGTGTTGATATTTCCATGTTTATACAGATAGCGGTGTTGGTATTTCCATGTTTATACAGATAGCGGTGTAGATATTTCCATCTGTATACAGATGGCAGTGTAGATATTTCCATGTTTATACAGATATCGGTGTAGATATTTCCATGTCTATAGAGATAGCGGTGTAGGTATTTCCATATTTATACAGATTGCGGTGTAGATATTTCCAACTTTACACTGATGGCGGTGTAGATATTTCCATGTTTATACAGATGGCAGTGAATATATTTCCATGTTCATAGAGATAGTGGTGTAGATATTTCCATGTTTATACAGATGGCGGTGTAGATACATCCATGTTTCTGAAGATGGCGGTGTAGATATTTTCATGTTTATAGAGATGGCGGTGTAGATATTTCCATGTTTATGCAGATGTCTGTGTAGATATTTCCATGTTTATGCAGATAGTGCTGTAGATATTTCCATGTTCATAGAGATGGCGGTATAGTTATTTCTAAGTTTATAGAGATAGCGGTGTAAATATCTCCATGTTTATAGAGATGGTGGTGTAAGTATTTTCATGTTTATAGACATAGCGGTGTAGATATTTCCATGTTTATACAGATAGCGGTGTTGGTATTTCCATGTTTATACAGATAGCGGTGTAGTTATTTCCATCTTTATACAGATGGCAGTGTAGATATTTCCATGGTTATACAGATAGCGGTGTAGATATTTCCATGTCTATAGAGATAGCAGTGTAGGTATTTCCATATTTATACAGATTGCGGTGTAGATATTTCCAACTTTATACTGATTGCGGTGTAGATAATTCCATGTTTATACAGATGGCAGTGAAGATATTTCCATGTTCATAGAGATAGTGGTGTAGATATTTCCATGTTTATACAGATAGCGGTGTAGATATTTCCATGTTTACAGAGATAGCAGTGTAGATATTTCCATCTTTGCACAGATTGCTGTGTAGATATTTCCATTTTTACACAGATAGATGTGTAGATATTTCCAAGTTTACACAGATAGCTGTGTAGATATTTACATGTTTACACAGACAGCATTGTATATATTTCCATGTTTATACAGATAGCGGTGTAGATATTTCCATGTTTATACAGATAGCGGTGTAGTTTTTCCATGTTTATACAGATAGCGGTGGAGATATTTCCCTGTTTATACAGATAGCGCTGTAGATATTTCCATGTTTATACAGATAGCGGTGTAGATATTTCCATGTTTATAGAGATAGCGGTGTAGATATTTCCATGTTTATACAGATGGCTGTGTAGATATTTCGATGTGTGTACAGATGGCAGTGTATATATTTCCATATTTATACAGATGGCGCTGTAGATATTTCCATGTTTATACAGATGGCAGTGTAGATATTTCCCTGTATATACAGATAGCGGTGTAGATATTTCCATGTTTACAGAGATAGCGGTGTAGATATTTCCATCTTTGCACAGATTGCGGTGTAGTTATTGCTAAATTTACACAGATAGCGGTGTAGGTATTTCCAAGTTTACACACAAAACTGTGTAGATATTTCCATGTTTACAGAGATAGCTTTGTAGATATTTCCATGTTTATAGAGATTGCTGTGTAGTTATTTCCATGTTGATACCGATAGTGGTGTAGATATTTCCATGTTTATACAGGTAGCAGTGTAGAAATTCCCATGTTTGTACTGATCGCTTTGTAGACATTTCCATCTTTCTACAGATGTCTGTGTAGATATTTCCAAGTTTATACAGATGGCAGTGTAGATATTTCCATGTTTATACAGATGTCTGTGTAAATATTTCCATGTTTATGCAGATGGCGGTGTAGATATTTCCATGTTTATAGGGATGGCGGTGTAGATATTTCTATGTTTATAGAGATAGCGGTGTCAATATTTCCATACTTATAGAGATGGTGGTGTATTTTCATGTTTATAGAGATAGCGGTGTAGATATTTCCATGTTTATACAGATAACGGTGTTGGTATTTCCATGTTTATACAGATAGCGGTGTAGATATTTCCATGTTTATAAAGCTCGCGGTGTAGATATTTCCATCTTTTTACAGATGGCAGTGCAGATATTTCCATGGTTACACAAATAGCCGTGTAGATATTTCTATGTTTACACAGATAGAGTTGCTGATATTTCCATGTTTATAAAGATATCGGTGCAGATATTTCCATCTTTATACAGATAGCGGTGTGGGTATATCCATGTTTATACAGATAGCGGTGTGGGTATTTCCATGTTTATACAGATAGCGGTAGAGATATTTCCATCTTTATAGAGATGACTGTCTAGTTATTTCCATGTTTATACAGCTTTCCGTGTAGATATTTCCATGTTTATACAGATAGCGGTGTAGATATTTCCATGTTTATACAGATAGCTGTGTAGATATTTCCATGTTTATACAGACAGCAATGTAGATATTTCTATATTCATAGAGATAGCGGTGTAGATATTTTCATGTTCATACAAACAACAGTGTAGATATTTTCATGTTTATGGAGATAGCGGTGTAGATATTTCCATTTTTATAGACATAGCGGTGTAAATATTTCCAAGTTTTTACAGATAGCGGTGTAAATATTTCCATGATTATACAGATAGCGGTGTAAATATTTTCATGTTTATAGACACAGCGGTGTAGGTATTTCCATGTTTTTAGAGATAGCGGTGTAAATATTTCCATGTTAATACACATAGCCGTGTAAATGTTTACACGTTTATAGGGATAGCGGTGTAGATATTCCCACGTTTATACAGATAGCGGTGTAGATATTTCCCCGTTTATAGAGATAGCGGTGTAGATATTTCCACGTTTACACAGATAGCGGTGAAGATATTTCCACTTTTATACAGATTGCGGTGTAGAAATTTCCAAGTTTATACACATAGCGGTGCAGATATTTCCACGTTTATACACATACCGGTGTAGATATTTCCATGTTTATACAGATAGCGGTGTAGATATTTCCAGGTTTGTAGAGATAGCGATGTAGATATTTCCACGTGTATACAGATAGCCGTGTAGGTATTTCCACGTTAATACAGATAACGGTGTAGATATTTCCAGGTTTATAGAGATAGCGGTGTAGATATTTCCATGTTGCTACAGATAGCAGTGTAGATATTTCCATGTTTATAGAGACAGCGGTGTAGATATTTCCATGTTTATACAGATAGCGGTGTAGATATTTCCATGTTTATACAGTCAGTGGTGTAGATATTTCCATGTTTAAACAGATAGCCATGCATATATTTCCATGTTTATACAGACAGCGGTGTAGATGTTTCCATGTTTTACAGATAGTGGTGTAGATATTTCCATGTTTATAGAGATAGCAGTGTAAGTATTTCCATGTTTATAGAGATAGCGGTGTAGATATTTCCATGTTTGTGCAGATAGCGGTGTTGGTATTTCCATGTTTATACAGATAGCGGTGTAGTTATTTCCATCTTTATACAGATGGCAGTGTAGATATTTCCATGGTTATACAGATAGCGGTGTAGATATTTCCATGTCTATAGAGATAGCAGTGTAGGTATTTCCATATTTATACAGATTGCGGTGTAGATATTTCCAACTTTATACTGATGGCGGTGTAGATAATTCCATGTTTATACAGATGGCAGTGAAGATATTTCCATGTTCATAGAGATAGTGGTGTAGATATTTCCATGTTTATACAGATAGCGGTATAGACATTTCCATGTTTACAGAGATAGCAGTGTAGATATTTCCATCTTTGCACAGATTGCTGTGTAGATATTTCCATTTTTACACAGATAGCTGTGTAGATATTTCCAAGTTTACACAGATAGCTGTGTAGATATTTCCATGTTTACACAGACAGCATTGTATATATTTCCATGTTTATACAGATAGCGGTGTAGATATTTCCATGTTTATACAGATAGCGGTGTAGTTTTTCCATGTTTATACAGATAGCGGTGGAGATATTTCCCTGTTTATACAGATAGCGCTGTAGATATTTCCATGTTTATACAGATAGCGGTGTAGATATTTCCATGTTTATAGAGATAGCGGTGTAGATATTTCCATGTTTATACAGATGGCTGTGTAGATATTTCCATGTGTGTACAGATGGCAGTGTATATATTTCCATGTTTATACAGATGGCGCTGTAGATATTTCCATGTTTATACAGATGGCAGTGTAGATATTTCCCTGTATATACAGATAGCGGTGTAGATATTTCCATGTTTACAGAGATAGCGGTGTAGATATTTCCATCTTTGCACAGATTGCGGTGTAGTTATTGCTAAATTTACACAGATAGCGGTGTAGGTATTTCCAAGTTTACACAGAAAACTGTGTAGATATTTCCATGTTTACAGAGATAGCTTTGTAGATATTTCCATGTTTATAGAGATTGCTGTGTAGTTATTTCCATGTTGATACCGATAGTGGTGTAGATATTTCCATGTTTATACAGGTAGCAGTGTAGAAATTCCCATGTTTGTACTGATCGCTTTGTAGACATTTCCATCTTTCTACAGATGTCAGTGTAGATATTTCCAAGTTTATACAGATGGCAGTGTAGATATTTCCATGTTTATACAGATGTCTGTGTAAATATTTCCATGTTTATGCAGATGGCGGTGTAGATATTTCCATGTTTATAGGGATGGCGGTGTAGATATTTCTATGTTTATAGAGATAGCGGTGTCAATATTTCCATACTTATAGAGATGGTGGTGTATTTTCATGTTTATAGAGATAGCGGTGTAGATATTTCCATGTTTATACAGATAACGGTGTTGGTATTTCCATGTTTATACAGATAGCGGTGTAGATATTTCCATGTTTATAAAGCTCGCGGTGTAGATATTTCCATCTTTATACAGATGGCAGTGCAGATATTTCCATGGTTACACAAATAGCCGTGTAGATATTTCTATGTTTACACAGATAGAGTTGCCGATATTTCCATGTTTATAAAGATATCGGTGCAGATATTTCCATCTTTATACAGATAGCGGTGTGGGTATATCCATGTTTATACAGATAGCGGTGTGGGTATTTCCATGTTTATACAGATAGCGGTAGAGATATTTCCATCTTTATAGAGATGACTGTCTAGTTATTTCCATGTTTATACAGCTTTCCGTGTAGATATTTCCATGTTTATACAGATAGCGGTGTAGATATTTCCATGTTTATACAGATAGCTGTGTAGATATTTCCATGTTTATACAGACAGCAATGTAGATATTTCTATATTCATAGAGATAGCGGTGTAGATATTTTCATGTTCATACAAACAACAGTGTAGATATTTTCATGTTTATGGAGATAGCGGTGTAGATATTTCCATTTTTATAGACATAGCGGTGTAAATATTTCCAAGTTTTTACAGATAGCGGTGTAAATATTTCCATGATTATACAGATAGCGGTGTAAATATTTTCATGTTTATAGACACAGCGGTGTAGGTATTTCCATGTTTTTAGAGATAGCGGTGTAAATATTTCCATGTTAATACACATAGCCGTGTAAATGTTTACACGTTTATAGGGATAGCGGTGTAGATATTCCCACGTTTATACAGATAGCGGTGTAGATATTTCCCCGTTTATAGAGATAGCGGTGTAGATATTTCCACGTTTACACAGATAGCGGTGAAGATATTTCCACTTTTATACAGATTGCGGTGTAGAAATTTCCAAGTTTATACACATAGCGGTGCAGATATTTCCACGTTTATACACATACCGGTGTAGATATTTCCATGTTTATACAGATAGCGGTGTAGATATTTCCAGGTTTGTAGAGATAGCGATGTAGATATTTCCACGTGTATACAGATAGCCGTGTAGGTATTTCCACGTTAATACAGATAACGGTGTAGATATTTCCAGGTTTATAGAGATAGCGGTGTAGATATTTCCATGTTGCTACAGATAGCAGTGTAGATATTTCCATGTTTATAGAGACAGCGGTGTAGATATTTCCATGTTTATACAGATAGCGGTGTAGATATTTCCATGTTTATACAGTCAGTGGTGTAGATATTTCCATGTTTAAACAGATAGCCGTGTATATATTTCCATGTTTATACAGACAGCGGTGTAGATGTTTCCATGTTTTACAGATAGTGGTGTAGATATTTCCATGTTTATAGAGATAGCGGTGTAGATATTTCCATGTTTAGAGAGATAGCTTTGTAAATATTTCCATGTTTATACAGATAGCGGTGTAAGTATTTCCATGTTTATAGAGATAGCGGTGTAGATATTTCCATGTTTGTGCAGATAGCGGTGTAGATATTTCCATATTTATACTTATAGCGGTGTAGATATTTCCAGGTTTATAGAGTTAGCGGTTTAGATGTTCCCACGTTTCTAGAGATAGCGGTGTAGATATTTCCATGTTTTTAGAGATAGCGGTGTATATATTTCCACGTTTATAGAGATAGCATTGTAGATATTTCCATGTTTCTAGAGACAGCGGTGTAGATATTTCCATGTTCATAGAGATAGCGGTGTAGATATTTCCATGTTTATAGAGACAGTGATGTAGATATTTGCGTGTTTATAGAGACAGCATTGTAGATATTTCCATGTTTATAGAGACAGTGGTGTAGATATTTCCATGTTTACACAGATAGCGTTGTAGATATTTCCATGTTTATACAGATAGCGGTGTAGGTATTTCCATGATTATACAGATAGTGGTGTAGATATTTCCATGTTTATACAGATAGCGGTGTAGATATTTCCATATTTATAGAGAAAGCGGTGGAGATATTTCCATCTTTATACAGATAGTGATGTAGATATTTCCAAGTTTATACAGATAGCCATGTAGATATTTCCATGTTTATAGAGATAGCGGTGTAGATATTTCCATGTTTATACAGATGGCTGTGTAGATATTTCCATGTGTATAGAGATGGCAGTCTTGATATTTCCATGTTTATAGAGATGGTAGTGTAGATATTTCCATGTTTATACAGATGACTGTGTAGATATTTGCATGTTTATACAGATGGCGGTGTAGATATTTGCATCTTTATAGAGATAGCGGTGTAGATATTTCCATGTTTATAGACATAGCGGTGTAGATAATTCCATGTTTATAGAGATAACGGTGTAGATATTTCCATGTTTATACAGATAGTGATGTAGATATTTCCATGTTTCCACATATAGCAGTGCAGATATTTCCAAGTTTACACAGATAGCGTTGCAGATATTTCCATGTTTATACAGATGTCGGTGTAGATTTTTCCATGTTTATGCAGACGGCTGGGTAGATATTTCCATGGTTGTGCCGATGGCGGTGTAGATATTTCCAAGTTTATAGACATGGTGGTATAGATGTTTCCATGTTTATAGAGATGGCGGTGTAGGTATTTCCATGTTTATAGAGATGGTGGTGTAGTTATTTCCATGTTTATAGTGATAGTGGTGTAGATATTTCCATGTTGAAGCAGATAGCTGTGTAGATATTTCCATGTTTATTTGGATAGCGTTGTTGATATTTCCATGTTTATAGGGATAGTGACGTAGATGTTTCCATATTTATACAGATAGCGGTTTAGGTATTTCCATGTTTATACAGATGGCAGTATAGATATTTCCATGTTTATACAGATGGTGGTGTAGATATTTCCATGTTTATACAGATGACTGTGTAGATCTTTCCATGTTTATGGAGATAGCGGTGTAGATATTTCCATGTTTATAGAGACAGAGGTGTACATATTTCCATCTTTATACAGATAGCGGTGTAGACATTTCCATGTTTATACAGATAGCGGTGTAGATATTTCCATATTTATACAGATAGCGGTATAGATATTTCCATGTTTACACAGATAGCGGTGTAGACATTTCCATGTTTATGCAGATAGCGGTGTAGTTATTTCCATGTCTACAGAGATGGCAGTGTAGGTATTTCCATGTTTATAGAGATGGCGGTGTAGTTATTTCCATGTTTATAGTGATAGTGGTGTAGATATTTCCATGTTGAAGCAGACAGCTGTGTAGATATTTCCATGTTTATAGGGATAGTGGTGAAGATGTTTCCATATTTATACAGATAGCGGTTTAGGTATTTCCATGTTTATACAGATGGCAGTATAGATAATTCCATGTTCATATAGATGACTTTGTAGGTATTTTCATGTTTATAAAGATGGCGGTGTAGGTATTTCCATGTTTATAGAGATAGTTGTGTAGATATTTCCATGTTTATACAGATAGCGGTGTAGATATTTCAATGTTTATACAGATCGTGGTGTAGATATTTCCATGTTTATAGAGATGGCGGTGTAGATATTTCCATGTTCATAGAGATAGAGGTGTTGATTTTTCCATGTTTATAGAGATAGCGGTGTGATTATTTCCATGTTTATACAGATACGGCTGTAGATACTTCCGTGTTTATAGAGATGGCGGTGTAGATATTTCCATGTTTATACAGATCACGGTGTAGATATATCCTTGTTTATACAAATAGCGGTGTAGTTATTTCCATGTTTATACAGATAGCGGTGTAGATATTTCCATGTATATACAGATGGCTGTGTAGATATTTCCATGTTTATACAGATGGCTGTGTAGATATTTCCATGTTTATACAGATGACTTTGTAGGTATTTCCATGTTTATACAGATGGCGGTGTAGATATTTCCATGTTTATAGAGATAGCTGGGTAGATATTTCCATGTTTATACAGATGGTAGTGTAGATATTTCAATGTTTATACAGATCGCGGTGTAGATATTTCCATGTTTATACAAATCGCGGTGTAGATATTTCCATGTTTATACAGATAGCCGTGTAGATATTTCCATGTTTTTACAGATATCGGTGTAAATATTTGCATGTTTACACAGATTGCGGTGTAGATATTTCCACCTTTCTACAGATGACATGTTAGATATTTCCATGTTTATACAGATGGCGGTGTAGATATTTCCATGTTTATATTGATGGTGGTGTAGATATTACCATGTTTAAACAGATAGCGGTGTAGATATTTCCATGTTTCTACAGATAATGGTGAAGCTATTTCCATGTTTATACAGATCGCGGTGTGGATATTTCCATGTTTATAGAGATCGCGGTGTAGATATTTCCATGTTTATTCAGACAGCGGTGTAGATATTTTCATGTTTATACAGATAGCGGTGTAGATATTTCCATGTTTATAGAGATAGCGTTGTAGATATTTCCATGTTTATATAGATGGCGTTGTAGATATTTCCATGTTTATACCGATAGCGGTGTTGGTATTTCCACGTTTATACAGATAGCGATGTAGATATTCCCATGTTTGTACAGATGGCGGTGTTGATATTTCCATCTATACACAGATGGCCGTGTAGATATTTCCATGTTTATACAGATGGTGGCGTAGATATTTCCATGTTTATAAAGATGGCTGTGTGGATACTTCCATGTTTATAGAGATGGCAGTGTAGATATTTTCATGTTTATAGAGATGGCGGTGTAGTTATTTCCTTGTTTACAGAGATAGCGATGTAGATATTTCCATGTTCATACAGATAGCGGTGTAGGTATTTCCATGTTAATAGAGATAGCGGTGTAGATATTTCCATGTTTATAGTGATGGCTTTGTAGATATTTCCTTGTGTATCCAGATGGCACTGTAGCTATTTCCATGTTTCTACAGATAGCGGTGTAGGTATTTCCATGTTTACAGACATAGAGGTGTAGATATTTCCATGTTTATACAGATGGCTGTGTAGATATTTCCATGTGTATAGATATGGCTGTCTAGATATTTCCATGTTTATTGAGATGGTGGTGTAGATATTTACATGTTTATACAGATGACTGTGTAGATATTTGCATGTTCATACAGATGTCGGTATAGATATTTCGATGATAATAGAGATAGCGGTGTAGATATTTCCATGTTTATAGATATAGCGGTGTAGATATTTCCATGTTTATACAGATAGCGGTGTAGATATTTCCATGTTTACCGACATAGCGGTGTAGATATTTCCATCTTTGCACAGATTGCGGTGTAGGTTTTTCCGTCTTTAAAAATATAGCGGTGTAGATATTTCCAAGTTTACACAGATAGCTGTGTAGATACTTCCACGTTTGCACAGATAGCGTAGAAAATATTTCCATGTTTATACAGATAGTGGTGTAGATATTTCCACGTTTATTCAGATAGCAGTGTGGATATTTCCACGTTTATACAGACAGCGGTGTTGATATTTCCACGATTATACAGATAGTGGTGTGGATATTTCCATCTTTATAGAGATAGCGGTGTATATATTTCCATGTTTACACAGATAGCGGTATAGATATTTCATGTTTACACAGATAGCGTTATAGATATTTCCATGTTTATGCAGATAGCGGTGTAGATATTTCCATGTTTATACAGACGGCGGTGTAGATTTTTCCATGTTATAGATATAGCGATGTAGGTATTTCCATGTTTATAGTGATAGCGGTGCAGATATTTCCATGTTTATACAGGTAGTGGTGTAGATATTTCCATGTTTATATGGATAGCGGTGTTGATATTTCCATGTTTATGGGGATAGTGGTGTAGATGCTTCCATGTTTATACAGATAGCGGTGTAGGTATTTCCATTTTTATACAGTTAGCGGTGTAGATATTTCCATGTTCATAGACATGGCAGTGTAGATATTTCCATCTTTATACAGATGGCAGTGTAGATTTTACCATGTTTATGCAGAAGGCTGTGTAGATATTTCCATGTTTATAGAGATGTTGGTGTAGATATTTTCATGTTTATAGAGATATCGCTTTAGATATTTCCATGTTTATACCGATAGCGGTGTAGACATTTCCATGTTTATAGAGATAGCGGTGTAGATATTTCCATATTTATACAGATAGCGGTGTAGATATTTCCATGTTTATACAGATAGCGGTGTAGATATGTCCATGCTTATGCAGATATCGGTGTAGATATTTCCATGTTTATAGAGATGGCGTTGTAGGTATTTCCAAGTTTTTAGAGATAGTGGTTTAGATATTTCCATGATTATACAGACAGCGGTGTAGATACTGCCACGTTTATACCGATAGCGGAGTTGATATTTCTATGTTTATACAGATAGTGGTTTAGATATTTCCATGTTTATACCGCTCACGGTATAGATATTTCCATCTTTATACAGATGGCAGTGTAGGTGTTTCCATGTTTATACAGAAAGCGGTGTAGATATTTCCACTTTTATACAGATGGTGGTGTAGTTAGTTCCATGATTATGGAGATGGCGGTGTAGATATTTTCATGTTCATAGAGATGGCGGTGAAGATATTTCCATGTTTATTGAGATTGCGGAGTAGATATTTTCATGTTTTTAGAGATAGCTGTGTAGGTATTTCCATGTTTATAGAGATAGCAGTGTAGATATTTCCATGTTTATACAGATGGCTGTGTACATATTTCCATGTGTATACAGACGACAGTGTATATATTTCCATGTTTATAGAGATGGTGGTGTAGATATTTCCATGTTTGTAGAGATAGTGGTGTAGATATTTCCATATTTATACAGATAGCGGTTTAGATATTTCCATGCTTATACAGATCCTGTTGTAGATATTTCCATGTTTATACAGATAGCGGTGTAGATATTTCCAAGTTTACACAAATAGCTGTGTAGATATTTACATGTTTACAGAGATACTGTTGTAGATTTTCCATGTTTATACAGATAGCGGTGTAGATATTTCCATGTTTATACAGATAGCGGTGTCGATATTTGCATGTTTATACAGACAGCGGTGTAGGCATTTCCATGTATATACACATGGCTGTGTAGATATTTCCATGTTTATACAGATGGCGGTGTAGATATTACCATGTTTATACAGATAACTTTGTAAGTATTTCCATGTTTATACAGATGGCGATGAAGATATTTCGATGTTTATAGAGATAGCAGTGGAGATATTTCCAAGTTTATACAGATAGCGGTGTAGATATTCCCATGTTTATACTGATCGTGGTGTAGATATTTCCATGTTTATAGAGATAGCGGTGTAGATATTTCCATGTTCATAGAGATAGAGGTGTTGATTTTTCCATGTTTATAGAGATAGCGGTGTGGATATTTCCATGTTTATACAGATAGTGGTGTAGATATTTCCGTGTTTATAGAGATGGCGGTGTAGATATTTCCATGTTTATACAGATCACGGTGTAGAAATTTCCTAGTTTATACAAATAGCGGTGTAGTTATTTCCAGGTTTATACAGATAGCAGTGTAGATATTTCCATGTATATACAGATGGCTGTGTAGATATTTCCATGTTTATACAGATGGCTGTGTAGATATTTCCATGTTTATACAGATGACTTTGTAGGTATTTCCATGTTTATAAAGATGGCGGTGTAGGTATTTCCATGTTTATAGAGATAGTTGTGTAGATATTTCCATGTTTATACAGATAGCGGTGTAGATATTTCAATGTTTATACAGATCGTGGTGTAGATATTTCCATGTTTATAGAGATGGCGGTGTAGATATTTCCATGTTCATAGAGATAGAGGTGTTGATTTTTCCATGTTTATAGAGATAGCGGTGTGAATATTTCCATGTTTATACAGATACGGCTGTAGATATTTCCGTGTTTATAGAGATGGCGGTGTAGATATTTCCATGTTTATACAGATCACGGTGTAGATATATCCTTGTTTATACAAATAGCGGTGTAGTTATTTCCATGTTTATACAGATAGCGGTGTAGATATTTCCATGTATATACAGATGGCTGTGTAGATATTTCCATGTTTATACAGATGGCTGTGTAGATATTTCCATGTTTATACAGATGACTTTGTAGGTATTTCCATGTTTATACAGATGGCGGTGTAGATATTTCCATGTTTATAGAGATAGCTGGGTAGATATTTCCATGTTTATACAGATGGTAGTGTAGATATTTCAATGTTTATACAGATCGCGGTGTAGATATTTCCATGTTTATACACATCGCGGTGTAGATATTTCCATGTTTATACAGATAGCCGTGTAGATATTTCCATGTTTTTACAGATATCGGTGTAAATATTTGCATGTTTACACAGATTGCGGTGTAGATATTTCCACCTTTCTACAGATGGCATTGTAAATATTTCCATGTTTATACAGAAAGCGGTGTGGATATTTCCATGTTTATACAGATAGCGGTGTAGATATTTCCATGTTTATAGAGATAGCGGTGTAGGTATTTCCATATTTATAGACATAGCGCTGTAGATATTTCCATGTTTATACAGATGGCGTTGTAGATATTTCCATGTTTATACCGATAGCGGTGTTGATATTTCCACGTTTATACAGATTGCGATGTAGATATTTCCACGTTTATACAGCTCGCGGTGCAGCTATTTATATCTTTATACAGATGGCATTGTAGATATTTCCTTATTCACACAGATGGCGGTGTAGATGTTTCCATGTTTATACAGATGGCGGAGTAGTTAGTTCCATGTTTATGGAGATGGCAGTGTAGATATTTTCATGTTTATAGAGATGGCGGTGTAGATATTTCCATGTGTATACAGATGGCATTGTATATATTTCCATGTTTATACAGATGACTGTATAGATATTTCGATGTTTTTACAGATGGCAGAGCAGATATTTCCATGTTTATAGAGGTAGCGGTGTAGATATTTCCATGTTTGTACAGACGGCGGTGTTGATATTTCCATCTATACACAGATGGCCGTGTACATATTTCCATGTTTATACAGATGGCGGCATAGATAATTCCATGGTCATGCAGATGGCGGTGTAGATATTTCCATGTTTATACAGACAGCGGTGTATATTTTTCCATGTTTACACATGTGGTGTAGATATTTCCGGTTTATACACATGGCGGAGTAGATACTTCCATCTTTAAGGAGAAGGCATTGTAGATATTTTCATGTTTATAGAGATGGTGGTGTAGATATTTCCATACTTATAGACATATCGGTGTAGATATTTCCATCTTTCTACAGATGGCAGTGTAGATATTTCCATGTTTATACAGATCGCGGTGTAGATATATCCATGTTTATACAGATAGAGGTGTGGATATTTCCATGTTTATACAGATAGCGGTGTAGATATTTCCATGTTTATAGAGATAGCGGTGTAGGTATTTCCATGTTTACAGACATAGCGGTGTAGATATTTCCATGTTTATATAGATGGCGTTGTAGATATTTCCATGTTTATACTGATAGAGGTGTTGATATTTCCACGTTTATACAGATATCGTTGTAGATATTTCCGTGTTTATACAGCTCGCGGTGCAGATATTTATATCTTTATACAGATGGCATTGTAGATATTTCCTTATTCACACAGATGGCGGTGTAGATGTTTCCATGTTTATACCGATGGCGGAGTAGTTAATTCCATGTTTATGGAGATGGCAGTGTAGATATTTTCACGTTTATAGAGATGGCGGTGTAGATATTTCCATGTTTATAGAGATAGCGGTGCAGATATTTCCATGTTTATATAGATGGCGTTGTACATATTTCCATGTTTATTCCGATAGCGGTGTTGGTATTTCCACGTTTATACAGATAGCTATGTAGATATTTCCATGTTTATACAGCTCGCGGTGCAGATATTTATATCTTTATACAGATGGCATTGTAGATATTTCCTTATTCACACAGATGGCGGTGAAGATGTTTCCATGTTTATACAGATGGCGGAGTAGTTATTTCCATGTTTATGGTGATGGCAGTGTAGATACTTTCATGTTTATAGAGATGGCGGTGTAGATATTTCCATGTTTACACAGATTGCGGTGTAGATATTTCCATCTTTCTACAGATGGCATTGTAGATAATTCCATGTTTATACAGATGGCGGAGTAGATATTTCCATGTTTATATATATGGTGGTGTAGATATTACCATGTTTATACAGATAGCGGTGTAGATATTTCCATGTTTATACAGATCGTGGTGAAGGTATTTCCATGTTTATACAGATCGAGGTGAAGATATTTCCATGTTTATAAAGATCGCGGTGTAGATATTTCCATGTTTATACAGATCGCGGTGTAGATATTTCCATGTTTATACAGAAAGCGGTGTGGATATTTCCATGTTTATACAGATAGCGGTGTAGATATTTCCATGTTTATAGAGATAGCGGTGTAGGTATTTCCATGTTTATAGACATAGCGCTGTAGATATTTCCATGTTTATACAGATGGCGTTGTAGATATTTCCATGTTTATACCGATAGCGGTGTTGATATTTCCACGTTTATACAGATTGCGATGTAGATATTTCCACGTTTATACAGCTCGCGGTGCAGCTATTTATATCTTTATACAGATGGCATTGTAGATATTTCCTTATTCACACAGATGGCGGTGTAGATGTTTCCATGTTTATACAGATGGCGGAGTAGTTAGTTCCATGTTTATGGAGATGGCAGTGTAGATATTTTCATGTTTATAGAGATGGCGGTGTAGATATTTCCATGTTTATAGAGATAGCAGTGTAGATATTTACATGTTTATACAGATGGCTGTGTAGATATTTCCATGTGTATACAGATGGCATTGTAGATATTTCCATGTTTATACAGATGACTGTATAGGTGTTTCCAGGTTTTTACAGATGGCAGAGCAGATATTTCCATGTTTATAGAGATAGCGGTGTAGATATTGCCATGTTTGTACAGATGGCGGTGTTGATATTTCCATCTATACACAGATGGTTGTGTACATATTTCCTTGTTAATACAGATGGCGGCGTAGATAATTCCACGGTCATGCAGATGGCGGTGTAGATATTTCCATGTTTATACAGACAGCGGTGTAGATATTTCCATGTTTACACAGATGGTGGTGTAGATATTTCCGTGTTTATACACATGGCGGAGTAGATACTTCCATCTTTACGGAGATGGCAGTGTAGATATTTTCATGTTTGTAGAGATGGCGGTGTAGATATTTCCATATTTATAGAGATGGCGATGTAGATATTTCCATCTTTCTACAGATTTCAGTGTAGATATTTCCATGTTTATACAGATGGCGGTGTAGATATTTCCATATTTATACAGATGTCTGTGTAGATATTTCCATGTGTATACTGACGGTATTGTAGGTATTTCCATGTTTATACAGATGGTGGTGTAGATATTTCCATGTTTATTCAGATGCCTGTGTAGATATTTGCATGTTTTTACAGATGGCAGTGTAGATATTTCAATGTTTATAGACATGGCGCTGAAGATATTTCCATGTTTATACAGATCACGGTGTAGATATTTCCATGTTTATACAGATGGCGGTGTAGATATTTCCATGTTTTTAAAGATATCGGTGTAGATATTTCCATGTTTACACAGATTGCCGTGTAGATATTTCCATCTTTCTACTGATGGCATTGTAGATACTTCCATGTTTATACAGATGGCGTTGTAGATATTTCCATGTTTATATAGATGGTGGTGTAGATATTACCATGTTTATACAGATAGCGGTGTAGATATTTCCATGTTTATGCAGATCGTGGTGAAGATATTTCCATGTTTATACATATCGAGGTGAAGATATTTCCATGTTTATACAGAACACGGTGTAGATATTTCCATGTTTATACAGATGGCGGTGTAGATATTTCCATGTTTATACAGATGGCGGTGTAGATATTTCCATGTTTATGCAGATAGCGGTGTAGATATTTCCATGTTTATACAGATAGCGGTGTAGGTATTGCCATGTTTATAGACATAGCGGTGTAGATATTTCCATGTTTATACAGATCGCGGTGTAGATATTTGCATGTTTATACAGAAAGCGTTGTGGATATTTCCATGTTTATACAGATAGCGTTGTAGATATTTCCATGTTTATAGAGATAGCGGTGTAGGTATTTCCATATTTATAGACATAGCGGTGTAGATATTTCCATGTGTATACAGATGGCATTGTAGATATTTCCATGTTTATACAGATGACTGTATAGGTATTTCCATGTTTTTACAGATGGCAGAGCGGATAGTTCCATGTTTATAGAGATAGCGGTGTAGATATTTCCATGTTTGTACAGATGGCGGTGTTGATATTTCCATCTATACACAGATGGCCGTGTAGATATTTCCATGTTTATACAGATGGCGGCGTAGATATTTCCATGGACATGCAGATGGCGGTGTAGATATTTAGATGTTTATACAGACAGCGGTGTAGAGATTTCCATGTTTACACAGATGGTGGTGTAGATATTTCCGTGTTTATACACATGGCGGGGTAGATACCTCCAACTTTATGGAGACGGCAGTGTAGATATTTTCATGTTTATAGAGATGGCGGTGTAGATATTTCCATATTTATAGAGATAGCGGTGTAGATATTTCCATCTTTCTACAGATGGCACTGTAGATATTTCCATGTTTGTACAGATGGCGGTGTAGATATTTCCATATTTATGCAGATGTCTGTGTAGATATTTCCATATTTATACAGATGTCTGTGTAGACATTTCCTTGTGTATACTGATGGTATTGTAGGTATTTCCATGTTTATACAGAAGGTGGTGTAGATATTTCCGTGTTTATACACATGGCGGAGAAGATACTTCCATCTTTATGGAGATGGCAGTGTAGATATTTTCATGTTTATAGAGATGGCGGTGTAGATATTTCCATATTTATAGAGATAACATTGTAGATATTTCCATCTTTCTACAGATGGCAGTTTATTTATTTCCATGTTTATAGAGATTGCGGTGTAGATATTTCCATATTTATACAGATGTCTGTGTAGATATTTCCATGTGTATAGACATGGTATTGTAGCTATTTCCATGTTTATACAGATGGTGGTGTAGATATTTCCATGTTTATTCAGATGACTGTGTAGATATTTCCATGTTTTTACAGATGGCAGTGTAGATATTTCAATGTTTATAGAGATGGCGCTGTAGATATTTCCATGTTTATACAGATCACGGTGTAGATATTTCCATGTTTATACAGATCGCGGTGTAGATATTTCCATGTTTATACAGATAGCGGTGTAGATATTTCCATGTTTTTACAGATATCGTTGTAGATATTTCCATGTTTACAAAGATTGCGGTGTAGATATTTCCATCTTTCTACAGATGGCCTTGTAGATATTTCCATGTTTATACAGATGGCAGTGTAGATATTTTCATGTTTATATAGATGGTGGTGTAGATATTCCCATGTTTATACAGATCGTGGTGAAGATATTTCCGTGTTTATACAGATCGCGGTGCAGATATTTCCACGTGTATACAGATTGCGGAGTAGATATTTCCATGTTTATACAGATAGCGGTGTAGATATGTCCATGTTTATACAGATAGCGTTGTAGATATTTCCATGTTTATAAAGATAGCGTTGTAGGTATTTCCATGTTTATAGACATAGCAGTGTAGATATTTCCGTGTTTATATAGATGGCGTTGTAGATATTTCCATGTTTATACCGATACCAGTGTTGGTATTTCCACATTTATACAGATAGCGATGTAGATATTTCCATCTTTATACAGCTCGCGGTGCAGATATTTATATCTTTATAGAGACGGCATTGTAGATAATTCCTTATTCACACTGATGGCGGTGTAGATGTTTCCATGTTTATACAGATGTCGGAGTAGTTAGTTCCATGTTTATGGAGATGGCAGTGTAGATATTTTCATGTTTATAGAGATGGCGGTGTAGATGTTTCCATGTTTATAGAGATAGCAGTGTAGATATTTACATGTTCATACAGATGGCTGTGTAGACATTTCCATGTGTATTCAGATGGCATTGTAGATATTTCCATGTTTATACAGATGACTGTATAGGTATTTCCATGTTTTTACAGATGGCAGTGCAGATATTTCCATGTTCATAGAGATAGCGGTGTAGATATTTCCATGTTTGTACAGATGGCCGTGTTGATATTTCCATCTATACACAGATGACCATGTAGATATTTCCATGTATATACAGATCGCGGTGTAGATATTTCCATCTTTCTACAGATGGCAGTGTAGATATTTCCATGTTTATACAGGTAGCGGTGAAGATATTTCCATGTTTACACAGATGGTGTTGTAGTTATTTCCGTGTTTGTACACATGACGCAGTAGATACTTCCATCTTTATGGAGATGGCAGTGTAGATATTTCCATGTTTATAGAGATAGCGTTGTAGATAATACCATCTTTCTACAGATGGCAGGGTAGATATTTCCATGTTTATACAGATGGCGGTGTAGATATATCCATGTGTATACAGATGGTATTGTAGGTATTTCCATGTTTATACAGATGGTGGTGTAAATATTTCCATGTTTATACAGATGACTGTGTAGATATTTCCAAGTTTTAACAGATGGCAGTGTAGATATTTCAATGTTTATAGAGATGGCGCTGTAGATATTTCCATGTTTATACAGATCGCGGTGTAGATATTTCCATGTTTGTACATATGACGGTGTTGATATTTCTATATATACACAGATGGCCGTGTAGATATTTCCATGTTTACACAGATGGCGGCTTAGATATTTCCAAGGACATGCAGATGGCGGTGTAGATATTTCCATGTTTATACAGATAGCGGTGTAGATATTTCCATGTTTTCACAGATGGTGGTGTAGTTATTTCCATGTTTATACAGATGGCGGTGTAGATATTTCCATCTTTCTACAGATGGCAGTGTAGTTATTTCCATGTTTATACAGATGGCGGTGTAGATATTTCCATATTTATACAGATGTCTGTGTAGATATTTCCACGTGTATACAGATGGTATTGTAGGTATTTCCATGTTTATACAGATGGTGGTGTAGATATTTCCATGTTTATTCAGATGACTGTGAAGATATTTCCATGTTTTTACAGATGGCAGTGTAGATATTTCAATGTTTGTAGAGATGGCGCTGTAGATATTTCCATTTTTATACAGATAACGGTGGAGATATTTCCAGGTTTACACAGACAGCAGTGGAGATATTTCCATGTTTATACACATAGCGGTGTACATATTTCCATGTTTATAGAGACAGCGGTGTAGGTATTTCCATGTTTATACAGATAGCGGTACAGATATTTCCATGTTTATACACATGCCTATGCAGATATCTCCATGTTTATACAGAGGGCTGTTTAGATATTTCTATGTTTATACAGATGGCAGTGTAATTATTTCCATTTTCCTACACATGACTGTGTAGGTATTTCCATGTTTACACAGATGGCTTTCTAGATATTTGCATGTCTATAGGGATAGCGGTGCAGATATTTCCATGTTTATACAGATAGTGGTGTATATACTTCCATCTTTATACAGATCGTGGTGTAGATATTTCCATGTTTATACAGATACCGGTGTAGATATTTCCATGTTTATACAGACCGCAGTGTAGATATTTCCATGTTTATAGAGATAGCAGTGTAGATATTTCCAAGTTTGTACAGATGGCGGTGTTGATGTTTCCATCTATTCGCAGATTGCCGTGTAGGTATTTCCATGTGTATACAGATGGCATTGTAGATATTTCCATGTTTATACTGATGGTGGTGTACATATTTCCATGTTTACAAAGATGACTGTATAGGTATTTCAATGTTTACACAGATGGCTGTGTAGATATCTTTATGTTTATAGAGATAGCGGTGTAGATATTTCCATATTTATACAGATTACTGTGTAGAAATTTCCATGTTTATACAGAGAGCGGTGTAAATATTTCCATGTATATACAGATCACGGTGTAGATATTTCCGTGTTTATACAAATAGCGGTGTAGTTATTTCCATGTTTATACAGATAGCGGTGTAGATATTTCCATGTATATACAGATGGCTGTGTAGATATTTCCATGTTTATACAGATGGCTTTGTAGATATTTCCATGTTTATACAGATGTCTTTGTAGGTATTTTCATGTTTATACAGATGGCGGTGTAGACATTTCCATGTTTATAGAGATAGCAGTGTAGATATTTCCATGTTTATACAGATCGCGGTGTAGATATTTCCATGTTTATACACATCGTGGTGTAGATATTTCCATGTTGATACAGATCGCGGTGTAGATATTTCCATGTTTTTACAGATATCGGTGTAGATATGTCCATGTTTACACAGATTGCGGTGTAGATATTTCCATCTTTCTACAGATGGCATTGTAGATATTTCCATGTTTATACAGATGGCGGTGTAGATATTTCCATGTTTATATAGATGGTGGTGTAGATATTACCATGTTTATACCGATAGCGGTGTAGATATTTCCATGTTTATGCAGATCGTGGTGAAGATATTTCCATGTTTATACAGATCGCGGTGTAGATATTTCCATGTTTATACAGATCGCGGTGTAGATATTTCCATGTTTATACAGATCGCGGTGTAGATATTTCCATGTTTATAAAGATAGCGGTGTAGATATTTCCATGTTTGTAGAGATAGCGGTGTAGGTGTTTCCATGTTTATAGACAAAGCGGTGTAGATATTTCCATGTTTATATAGATGGCGTTGTAGCTATTTCCATGTTTATACCGATAGCGGTGTTGGAATTTCCACATTTATACAGATAGCGATGTAGATATTTCCATGTTTATACTGCTCGCGGTGCAGATATTTATATCTTTATACTGATGGCATTGTAGATATTTCCTTATTCACACAGATGGCGGTGAGGATGATTCCATGTTTATACAGATGTCGGAGTAGTTAGTTCCATATTTATGGAGATGGCAGTGTAGATATTTTCATGTTTATAGAGATGGCGGTTCAGATGTTTCCATGTTTATAGAGATAGCAGTGAAGATATTTACATGTTTATACAGATGGCTGTGTAGATATTTCCATGTGTATACAGATGGCATTGTAGATATTTCCATGTTTATACAGATGACTGTATAGGTATTTCCATGTTTTTACAGATGGCAGTGCACATATTTCCATGTTCATTGAGAAAGCGGTGTAGATATTCCCATGTTTGTACAGATGTCGGTGTTGATCTTTCCATCTATACACAGATGACTGTGTAGATATTTCCATGTTTATACAGATGGCGGCGTAGATATTTCCATGGACATGCAGATGGCGGTGTAGATATTTCCATGTTTATACAGATAGCGGTGTAGATATTTCCATGTTTACACAGATGGTGGTGTAGATATTTCCGTGTTTGTACACATGGCGGAGCAGATATTTCCATCTTTATGGAGATGGCAGTGTAGATATTTTCTTGTTTATAGAGATGGCGGTGTAGATATTTCCATTTTTATAGAGATAGCGGTGTAGATATTTCCATCTTTGTACAGATGGCAGTGTAGATATTTCCACGTTTATACAGATGGCAGTGTAGATATTTCCATATTTATACAGATGTCTGTGTAGATATTTCCATGTGTATACAGATGGTATTGTAGGTATTTCCATGTTTATACAGATGGTGGCGTAGATATTTCCATGTTCATTCAGATGACTGTGTACATATTTCCATGTTTATACAGATGGCTTTGTAGATATTTCCATGTTTATACAGATGACTTTGTAGGTATTTCCATGTTTAAACAGAAGGCGGTGTAGATATTTCCATGTTTATAGAGATAGCTGTGTAGATAATTCCATGTTTATACAGATAGCGGTGTACATATTTCCATGTTTATACAGATCGTGGTGCAGGTATTTCCATGTTTATAAAGATCGCGGTGTAGATATTTCCACGTTTATGCAGATCGCAGTGTAGATATTTCCATGTTTATACAGATAGCGGTGTAGATATTTCCATGTTTATACAGATAGCGCTGTAGATATTTCCATGTTTATACAGATAGCGCTGTAGATATTTCCATGTTTATAGAGATGGCGGTGTAGATATTTCCATGTTTATAGAGATGGCGGTGTAGATATTTCCATGTTTATAGAGATAGCGGTGTAGATATATCCATGTTCATAGAGATAGCAGTGAGGATATTTCCATGTTTATGCAGATAGCAGTGTAGATATTTCCATTTTTATAGAGATAGCGGTTTAGATATTTCATATTTATACAGATAGCGGTGTAGATATTTCCATGTTTATACAGGTTGCGGTGTAGATATTTCCATGTTTATACACATGACTGTGTAGGTATTTCCATGTTTATACAGATGGCTTTGTAGATATTTCCATGTTTATAGAGATAGCGGTGCAGATATTTCCATGTTTATACAGATAGCGGTGTAAATATTTCCATGTTTATACAGATCGTGGTGTAGATATTTCCATGTTTATACAGATACCCGTGTAGATATTTCCATGTTTTTACAGATAGCGGTGTAGATATTTCCATGTCTGTACAGATGGCGGTGTTGATGTTTCCATCTATACACAGATTGCCGTGTAGGTATTTCCATGTGTATACAGATGGCATTGTAGATATTTCCATGTTTATACAGATGGTGCTGTAGATATTTCCATGTTTATACAGATAGCGGTGTAAATATTTCCATGTTTATACAGACCACGGTTTAGATATTTCCATGTTTATAGAGATAGCAGTGTAGATATTTCCAAGTTTAAACAGATAGCGGTTTAGATATTTCCATGTTTATACAGTCCGCGGTGTAGATATTTCCATGTTTGTACAGATTGCGGTGCAGATATTTCCGTGTTTGTACAGATGGCTGTGTTGATATTTCCATCTATACCCAGATGTCCGTGTAGATATTTCCATGTTTATGCAGATGGCGGCGCTGATATTTCCATCGATATGTAGATGGCGGTGTAGATATTTCCATGTTTATACAGATGACTTTGTAGGTATTTCCATGTTTATACAGATGGCGGTGTAGATATTTCCATGTTTATAGAGATAACTGTGTAGATATTTCCATGTTTATACAGATAGCGGTGTAGATATTTCCATGTTTATACAGATCGCGGTGTAGATATTTCCATGTTTATACAGATAGCGGTGTAGATATTTCCATATTTTTACAGATATCGGTGTAGAGATTTCCATGTTTACACAGATTGCGGTGTAGATATTTCCATCTTCCTACAGATGGCATTGTAGATATTTCCATGTTTATACAGATGACTGTATAGGTATTTCCATGTTTTTACAGATGGCGGTGCAGATATTACCATGTCTATAGAGGTAGCGGTGTAGATATTTCCATGTTTGTACAGATGGCGGTATTGATATTTCCATCTACACACAGATGGCCGTGTAGATATTTCCATGTTTATTCAGATGGCGTCGTAGATATTTCCAAGGACATGCAGATGGCGGTGTAGTTATTTCCATGTTTATACAGATAGCGGTGTAGGTATTTCCATGTTTACACAGATGGTGGTGTAGATATTTCCGTGTTTATACACATGGCGGAGTAGATGGTTCCATCTTATGGAGATGGCAGTGTAGATATTTACATGTTCATAGAGATGGCGGTGTAGATATTTCCATATTTATAGAGATAGCGGTGTAGATATTTCCATCTTTCTACAGATGGCAGTGTAGATATTTCCATGTTTATACAGATGGCCGTGTAGATATTTCCATATTTATACAGATGTCTGTGTAGATATTTCCATGTGTATACAGATGGTATTGTAGCTATTTCCATGTTTATTCAGATGGTGGTGTAGATATTTCCATGTTTATTCAGATGACTGTGTAGATATTTCCATGTTTTTACAGATGGCAGTGTAGATAGTTCAATGTTTATATAGATGGCGCTGTTGATATTTCCACGTTTATACAGATAACGGTGGAGATATTTCCATGTTTATACAGAGAGCAGTGGAGATATTTCCATGTTTATACACATAGCGGGGTACATATTTCCATGTTTATAGAGACAGCGGTGTAGGTATTTCCATGTTTATACAGATAGCGGTGCAGATATTTCCATGTTTACACAGATGCCTATGCAGATATTTCCATATTTATACAGAGGGCTGTGTAGATATTTCTATATTTATACAGATGGCAGTGTTAATATTTAAATGTTCCTACACATAACTGTGTAGGTATTTCCATGTTTATACAGATGTCTTTGAAGTTAGTTCCATGTTTATAGAGATAGCGGTGCAGATATTTCCATGTTTATACAGATAGCGTTGTATATATTTCTATGTTTATACAGATCATGGTGTGGATATTTCCATGTTTATACAGATACCGTTGTAGATATTTCCATGTTTATAAAGACCACAGTGTAGATATTTCCATGTTTATAGAGATAGCAGTGTAGATATTTCCATGTTTGTACAGATGGCGGTGTTGATGTTTCCATCTATACACTGACTGCAGTGTAGGTATTTCCATGTGTATACAGATGGCATTGTAGATATTTCCATGTTTATACAGATGGTGGTGTAGATATTTCCATGTTTACACAGATGACTGTATAGGTATTTCCATGTTTATACAGATGGCGGTGTAGATATTTCCAAGTTTATAGAGATAGCGGTGTAGATATTTCCATATTTATACAGATAACGGTGTAGAAGTTTCCATGTTTATACAGATAGCCGTGCAGATATTTCCATGTTTGTACAGATGGCGGTGTTGATATTTCCATCTATACACAGATGACCGTGTAGATATTTCCATGTTTATACAGATGGCGGCGCAGATATTTCCATGGATATGTAGATGGCGGTGTAGATATTTCCATGTTTATACAGATAGTGGTGCAGTTATTTCCATGTTTATATAGATAGCGGTGTAGATATTTCCATGTATGTACACATGGCTGTGTAGATATTTCCATGTTTATACAGATGGCGGTGTAGATATTTCCATGCTTATACAGATAACTTTGTAAGTATTTCCATGTTTATACAGATGGCGGTGTAGATATTTCGATGTTTATAGAGATAGCAGTGGAGATATTTCCATGTTTATACAGATAGCGGTGTAGATATTTCCATGTTTATACTGATCGTGGTGTAGACATTTCCATGTTTATAGAGATGGCGGTGTAGATATTTCCATGCTCATAGAGATGGCGGTGTTGATTTTTCCATGTTTATAGAGATAGCGGTGTGGATATTTCCATGTTTATACAGGTAGGGGTGTAGATATTTCCCTGTTTATAGAGATGGCGGTGTAGATATTTCCATGTTTATACAGATCACGGTGTAGATATTTCCTTGTTTATACAAATAGCGGTGTAGTTATTTCCATGTTTATACAGATAGTGGTGTAGATATTTCCATGTATATACAGATGGCTGTGTAGATATTTCCATGTTTATACAGAGGGCTGTGTAGATATTTCCATGTTTATACAGATGACTTTGTAGGTATTTCCATGTTTATACAGATGGCGGTGTAGATATTTCCATGTTTATAGAGATAACTGTGTAGATATTTCCACGTTTATACAGATCGCGGTGTAGATATTTCCATGTTTATACAGATCGCGGTGTAGATATTTCCATGTTTATACAGATCACGGTGTAGATATTTCCATGTTTATACAGATAGCGGTGTAGATATTTCCATGTTTTTACAGATATTGGTGTAGATATTTCCATGTTTACACAGATTGCGGTGTAGATATTTCCATCTTTCTACAGATGGCATTGTAAATATTTCCATGTTTATACAGATGACAGTATAGTTATTTCCATGTTTTTACAGATAGCGGTGCAGATATTTCCATGTCTATAGAGATAGCGGTGTAGATATTTCCATGTTTGTACAGATGGCGGTGTTGATATTTCCATCTATACACAGATGGCCGTGTAGATATTTCCATGTTTATTCAGATGGCGGCGTAGATATTTCCAAGGACATGCAGATGGCGGTGTAGTTATTTCCATGTTTATACAGATAGCGGTGTAGGTATTTCCATGTTTACACAGATGGTGGTGTAGATATTTCCGTGTTTATACACATGGCGGAGTAGATACTTCCATCTTTATGGAGATGGCAGTGTAGATATTTTCATGTTCATAGAGATGGCAGTGTAGATATTTCCATATTTATAGAGATAGCGGTGTAGATATTTCCATCTTTCTACAGATGGCAGTGTAGATATTTCCATGTTTATACAGATGGCCGTGTAGATATTTCCATATTTATACAGATGTCTGTGTAGATATTTCCATGTGTATACAGATGGTATTGTAGCTATTTCCATGTTTATACAGATGGTGGTGTAGTTATTTCCATGTTTATTCAGATGACTGTGTAGATATTTCCATGTTTTTACAGATGGCAGTGTAGATATTTCAATGTTTATATAGATGGCGCTGTTGATATTTCCATGTTTATACAGATAACGGTGGAGATATTTCCATGTTTATACAGAGAGCAGTGGAGATATTTCCATGTTTATACACATAGCGGTGTACATATTTCCATGTTTATAGAGACAGCGGTGTAGGTATTTCTACGTTTATACAGATAGCGGAGCAGATATTTCCATGTTTACACAGATGCCTATGCAGATATTTCCATATTTATACAGAGGGCTGTGTAGATATTTCTATATTTATACAGATGGCAGTGTAGATATTTAAATGTTCCTACACATGACTGTGTAGGTATTTCCATGTTTATACAGATGTCTTTGTAGTTATTTCCATGTTTATAGAGATAGCGGTGCAGATATTTCCATGTTTATACAGACCACAGTGTAGATATTTCCATGTTTATAGAGATAGCAGTGTAGATATTTCCATGTTTGTACAGATGGCGGTGTTGATGTTTCCATCTATACACTGATTGCCGTGTAGGTACTTCCATGTGTATACAGATGGCATTGTAGATATTTCCATGTTTATACAGATGGTGGTGTAGATATTTCCATGTTTACACAGATGACTGTATAGGTATTTCCATGTTTATACAGATGGCGGTGTAGATATTTCCAAGTTTATAGAGATAGCGGTGTAGATTTTTCCATATTTATACAGATAACGGTGTAGCAGTTTCCATGTTTATACAGATAGCGGTGTTAATATTGCCATGTTTATACAGATCACGGTGTAGATATTTCCATGTTTATAGAGATAGCGGTGTAGATATTTCCATGTTTATACCGATAGCGGTGTTGATATTTCCATGTTTATACAGAACGCGGTGTAGATATTTCCATGTTTATACAGATAGCGGTGCAGATATTTCCATGTTTGTACAGATGGCGGTGTTGATATTTCCATCTATACACAGATGACCGTGTAGATATTTCCATGTTTATACAGATGGCGGCGCAGATATTTCCATGGATATGTAGATGGCGTTGTAGATATTTCCATGTTTATACAGATAGCGGTGTAGTTATTTCCATGTTTATATAGATAGCGGTGTAGATATTTCCATGTATGTACACATGGCTGTGTAGATATTTTCATGTTTATACAGATGGCGGTGTAGATATTTCCATGTTTATACAGATAACTTTGTAAGTATTTCCATGTTTATACAGTTGGCAGTGTAGATATTTCGATGTTTATAGAGATAGCAGTGGAGATATTTCCATGTTTATACAGATAGCGGTGTAGATATTTCCATGTTTATACTGATCGTGGTGTAGACATTTCCATGTTTATAGAGATGGCGGTGTAGATATTTCCATGTTTATACAGATGGCGGTGTTGATATTTCCATCTATACACAGATGGCCGTGTAGATATTTCCATGTTTATTCAGATGGCGGCGTAGATATTTCCAAGGACATGCAGATGGCGGTGTAGTTATTTCCATGTTTATACAGATAGCGGTGTAGGTATTTCCAGGTTTACACAGATGGTGGTGTAGATATTTCCGTGTTTATACACATGGCGGAGTAGATACTTCCATCTTTATGGAGATGGCAGTTTAGATATTTTCATGTTCATAGAGATGGCGGTGTAGATATTTCCATATTTATAGAGATAGCGGTGTAGACATTTCCATCTTTCTACAGATGGCAGTGTAGATATTTCCATGTTTATACAGATGGCCGTGTAGATATTTCCATATTTATACAGATGTCTGTGTAGATATTTCCATGTGTATACAGATGGTATTGTAGCTATTTCCATGTTTATACAGATGGTGGTGTAGATATTTCCATGTTTATTCAGATGACTGTGTAGATATTTCCATGTTTTTACAGATGGCAGTGTAGATATTTCAATGTTTATATAGATGGCGCTGTTGATATTTTCATGTTTATACAGATAACGGTGGAGATATTTCCATGTTTATACAGAGAGCAGTGGAGATATTTCCATGTTTATACACATAGCGGTGTACATATTTCCATTTTTATAGAGACAGCGGTGTAGGTATTTCCACGTTTATACAGATAGCGGTGCAGATATTTCCATGTTTACACAGATGCCTATGCAGATATTTCCATATTTATACAGAGGGCTGTGTAGATATTTCTATATTTATACAGATGGCAGTCTTAATATTTAAATGTTCCTACAAATGTCTGTGTAGGAATTTCCATGTTTACACAGATGTCTTTGAAGTTAGTTCCATGTTTATAGAGATAGCGGTGCAGATATTTCCATGTTTATACAGATAGCGGTGAATATATTTCCATGTTTATACAGATCATGGTGTAGATATTTCCATGTTTATACAGATACCGGTGTAGATATTTCCATGTTTATACAGACCGCAGTGTAGATATTTCCATGTTTATAGAGATAGCAGTGTAGATATTTCCATGTTTGTACAGATGGCGGTGTTGATGTTTCCATCTATACACTGATTGCCGTGTAGGTATTTCCATGTGTATACAGATGGCATTGTAGATATTTACATGTTTATACAGATGGAGGTGTAGATATTTCCATGTTTACACAGATGACTGTATAGATATTTCCATGTTTATACAGATGGTGGTGTAGATATTTCCAAGTTTATAGAGATAGCGGTGTAGATATTTCCATATTTATACAGATAACGGTGTAGAAGTTTCCATGTTTATACAGATTGCGGTGTAAATATTTCCATGTTTATACAGATCACGGTGTAGATATTTCCATGTTTATAGAGATAGCGGTGTAGATATTTCCATGTTTATACCAATAGCGGTGTTGATATTTCCATGTTTATACAGACCGCGGTGTAGATATTTCCATGTTTGTACATATAACGGTGCAGATATTTCCATGTTTGTACCGATGGCGGTGTTGATATTGCCATCTATACACAGATGACCGTGTAGATATTTCCATGTTTATACAGATGGCGGCGCAGATATTTCCATGGATATGTAGATGGCGTTGTAGATATTTCCATGTTTATACAGATAGCGGTGTAGTTATTTCCATGTTTATATAGATAGCGGTGTAGATATTTCCATGTATGTACACATGGCTGTGTAGATATTTCCATGTTTATACAGATGGCGGTGTAGATATTTCCATGTTTATACAGATAACTTTGTAAGTATTTCCATGTTTATACAGATGGCGGTGTAGATATTTCGATGTTTATACAGATAGCAGTGGAGATATTTCCATGTTTATACAGATAGCGGTGTAGATATTTCCATGTTTATACTGATCGTGGTGTAGACATTTCCATGTTTATAGAGATGGCGGTGTAGATATTTCCATGTTTATAGAGATAGTGGTGTTGATTTTTCCATGTTTATAGAGATACCGGTGTGGATATTTCCATGTTTATGCAGATAGGGGTGTAGATATTTCCGTGTTTATAGAGATGGCGGTGTAGAAATTTCCATGTTTATACAGATCACAGTGTAGATATTTCCTTGTTTATACAAATGTCGGTGTTGTTATTTCCATGTTTATACAGATAGTGGTGTAGATATTTCCATGTATATACAGATGGCTGTGTAGATATTTCCATGTTTATACAGATGGCTGTGTAGATATTTCCATGTTTATACAGATGACTTTGTAGGTATTTCCATGTTTATTCAGATGGCGGTGTAGATATTTCCATGTTTATAGAGATAACTGTGTAGATATTTCCATGTTTATACAGATCGCGGTGTAGATATTTCCATGTTTATACAGATCGCGGTGTAGATATTTCCATGTTTATACAGATCGCGGTGTCGATATTTCCATGTTTATACACATATCGGTGTAGATATTTCCATTTTTACACAGAATGCAGTGTAGATATTTCCATCTTTCTACAGATTGCATTGTAGATATTTCCATGTTTATACAGATTACTGTATAGGTATTTCCATGCTTTTACAGATGGCGGTGCAGATATTTCCATGTCTATAGAGATAGCGGTGTAGATATTTCCATGTTTGTACAGATGGCGCTGTTGATATTTCCAGCTATACACAAATGGCCGTGTAGATATTTCCATGTTTATTCAGATGGCGGCGTAGATATTTCCAAGGACATGCAGATGTCGGTGTAGATATTTCCATGTTTGTACAGATAGCGGTGTAGGTATTTCCATGTTTACACAGATGGTAGTGTAGATATTTCCGTGTTTATACACATGGCGGAGTAGATACTTCCATCTTTATTGAGATGGCAGTGTAGATATTTTCATGTTCGTACAGATGGCGGTGTAGATATTTCCATATTTATAGAGATAGCGGTGTAGTTATTTCCATCATTCTACAGATGGCAGTGTAGATATTTCCATGTTTATACAGATGGCCGTGTAGATATTTCCATATTTATACAGATGTTGGTGTAGATATTTCCATGGGTATACAGATGGTATTGTAGCTATTTCCATGTTTATACAGATGGTGGTGTAGATATTTCCATGTTTATTCAGATGAATGTGTAGATATTTCCATGTTTTTACAGATGGCAGTGTAGATATTTCAATGTTTATATAGATGGCGCTGTTGATATTTCCATGTTTATACAGATAACGGTGGAGATATTTCCATGTTTATACAGAGAGCAGTGGAGATATTTCCATGTTTATACACATAGCGGTGTACATATTTGCATGTTTATAGAGACAGCGGTGTAGGTATTTCCATGTTTATACAGATAGCGGTGCAGATATTTCCATGTTTACACAGATGCCTATGCAGATATTTCCATATTTATACAGAGGGCTGTGTAGATATTTCTATATTTATACAGATGGCAGTGTAGATATTTAAATGTTCCTACACATGACTGTGTAGTTATTTCCAAGTTTATACAGATGTCTTTGTAGTTATTTCCATGTTTATAGAGATAGCGGTGCAGATATTTCCATGTTTATACAGATAGCGGTGTATATATTTCCATGTTTATACAGATCATGGTGTAGATATTTCCATGTTTATAGAGACCGCAGTGTAGATATTTCCATGTTTATAGAGATAGCAGTGTAGATATTTCCATGTTTGTACAGATGGCGGTGTTGATGTTTCCATCTATACACTGATTGCCGTGTAGGAATTTCCATGTGTATACAGATGGCATTGTAGATATTTCCATGTTTATACAGATCACAGGGTAGATATTTCCTTGTTTATACAAATAGCGGTGTAGTTATTTCCATGTTTATACAGATAGTGGTGTAGATATTTCCACGTATATACAGATGGATGTGTAGATATTTCCATGTTTATACAGATGGCTGTGTAGATATTTCCATGTTTATACAGATGACTTTGTAGGTATTTCCATGTTTATACAGATGGCGGTGTAGATATTTCCATGTTTATAGAGATAACTGTGTAGATATTTCTATGTTTATACACATAGCGGTGTAGATATTTCCATGTTTATACAGATCGCGGTGTAGATATTTCCATGTTTATACAGATCGCTGTGTAGATATTTCCATGTTTATACAGATATCGGTGTAGATATTTCCATGTTTACACAGATTGCGGTGTAGATATTTCCATCTTTCTACAGATGGCATTGTAGATATTTCCATGTTTATACAGATGACTGTATAGGTATTTCCATGTTTTTACAGATGGCGGTGCAGATATTTCCATGTCTATAGAGATAGCGGTGTAGATATTTCCATGTTTGTACAGATTGCGGTGTTGATATTTCCAGCTATACACAGAAGGCCGTGTAGATATTTCCATGTTTATTCAGTTGGCGGCATAGATATTTCCAAGGACATGCAGATGGCGGTGTAGTTATTAGCATGTGTATACAGATAGCGGTGTAGGTATTTCCATGTTTACACAGATGGTGGTGTAGATATTTCCGTGTTTATAAACATGGCGGAGTAGATACTTCCATCTTTATGGAGATGGCAGTGTAGATATTTTCATGTTCATACAGATGGCGGTGTAGATATATCCATATTTATAGAGATAGCGGTGTAGATATTTCCATCTTTCTACAGATGGCAGTGTAGATATTTCCATGTTTATACAGATGGCCGTGTAGATATTTCCATATTTATACAGATGTCGGTGTAGATATTTCCATGTGTATACAGATGGTATTGTAGCTATTTCCATGTTTATACAGATGGTGGTGTATATATTTCCATGTTTATTCAGATGAATGTGTTGATATTTCCATGTTTTTACAGATGGCAGTGTAGATATTTCAATGTTTATATAGATGACGCTGTTGATATTTCCATGTTTATACAGATAACGGTGGAGATATTTCCATGTTTATACAGAGAGCAGTGGAGATATTTCCATGTTTATACACATAGCGGTGTACATATTTCCATGTTTATAGAGACAGAGGTGTAGGTATTTCCATGTTTATACAGATAGCGGTGCAGATATTTCCAAGTTTACACAGATGCCTATGCAGATATTTCCATATTTATACAGAGGGCTGTGTAGATATTTCTATATTTATACAGATGGCAGTGTAGATATTTAAATGTTCCTACACATGACTGTGTAGGTATTTCCATGTTTATACAGATGTCTTTGTAGTTATTTCCATGTTTATAGAGATAGCGGTGCAGATATTTCCGTGTTTATACAGATAGCGGTGTATATATTTCCATGTTTATACAGATCATGGTGTAGATATTTCCATGTTTATAGAGACCGCAGTGTAGATATTTCCATGTTTGTACAGATGGCGGTTTTGATGTTTCCATCTATACACTGATTGCCGTGTAGGTATTTCTATGTGTATACAGATGGCATTGTAGATATTTCCATGTTTATACAGATGGTGGTGTAGATATTTCCATGTTTACACAGATTACTGTATAGGTATTTCCATGTTTATACAGATGGTGGTGCAGATATTTCCAAGTTTATTGAGATAGCGGTGTAGATATTTCCATATTTATACAGATAACGGTGTAGAAGTTTCCATGTTTATACAGATAGCGGTGTAAATATTTCCATGTTTATACAGATCACGGTGTACATATTTCCATGTTTGTAGAGATAGCGGTGTAGATATTTCCATGTTTATACCGATAGCGGTGTTGATATTTCCATGTTTATACAGACCGCGGTGTAGATATTTCCATGTTTATACAGATAGCGGTGCAGATATATCCATGTTTGTACAGATGGCGGTGTTGATATTTCCATCTATACACAGATGACCGTGTAGATATTTCCATGTTTATACAGATGGCGGCGCAGATATTTCCATGGATATGTAGATGGCGTTGTAGATATTTCCATGTTTATACAGATAGCGGTGTAGTTATTTCCATGTTTTTATAGATAGCGGTGTAGATATTTCCATGTATGTACACATGGCTGTGTAGATATTTTCATGTTTATACAGATGGCGGTGTAGATATTTCCATGTTTATACAGATAACTTTGTAAGTATTTCCATGTTTATACAGTTGGCAGTGTAGATATTTCGATGTTTATAGAGATAGCAGTGGAGATATTTCCATGTTTATACAGATAGCGTTGTAGATATTTCCATGTTTATACTGATCGTGGTGTAGACATTTCCATGTTTATAGAGATGGCGGTGTAGATATTTCCATGTTTATACAGATGGCGGTGTTGATATTTCCATCTATACACAGATGGCCGTGTAGATATTTCCATGTTTATTCAGATGGCGGCGTAGATATTTCCAAGGACATGCAGATGGCGGTGTAGTTATTTCCATGTTTATACAGATAGCGGTGTAGGTATTTCCAGGTTTACACAGATGGTGGTGTAGATATTTCCGTGTTTATACACATGGCGGAGTAGATACTTCCATCTTTATGGAGATGGCAGTTTAGATATTTTCATGTTCATAGAGATGGCGGTGTAGATATTTCCATATTTATAGAGATAGCGGTGTAGACATTTCCATCTTTCTACAGATGGCAGTGTAGATATTTCCATGTTTATACAGATGGCCGTGTAGATATTTCCATATTTATACAGATGTCTGTGTAGATATTTCCATGTGTATACAGATGGTATTGTAGCTATTTCCATGTTTATACAGATGGTGGTGTAGATATTTCCATGTTTATTCAGATGACTGTGTAGATATTTCCATGTTTTTACAGATGGCAGTGTAGATATTTCAATGTTTATATAGATGGCGCTGTTGATATTTCCATGTTTATACAGATAACGGTGGAGATATTTCCATGTTTATACAGAGAGCAGTGGAGATATTTCCATGTTTATACACATAGCGGTGTACATATTTCCATTTTTATAGAGACAGCGGTGTAGGTATTTCCACGTTTATACAGATAGCGGTGCAGATATTTCCATGTTTACACAGATGCCTATGCAGATATTTCCATATTTATACAGAGGGCTGTGTAGATATTTCTATATTTATACAGATGGCAGTCTTAATATTTAAATGTTCCTACAAATGTCTGTGTAGGAATTTCCATGTTTACACAGATGTCTTTGAAGTTAGTTCCATGTTTATAGAGATAGCGGTGCAGATATTTCCATGTTTATACAGATAGCGGTGAATATATTTCCATGTTTATACAGATCATGGTGTAGATATTTCCATGTTTATACAGATACCGGTGTAGATATTTCCATGTTTATACAGACCGCAGTGTAGATATTTCCATGTTTATAGAGATAGCAGTGTAGATATTTCCATGTTTGTACAGATGGCGGTGTTGATGTTTCCATCTATACACTGATTGCCGTGTAGGTATTTCCATGTGTATACAGATGGCATTGTAGATATTTACATGTTTATACAGATGGAGGTGTAGATATTTCCATGTTTACACAGATGACTGTATAGATATTTCCATGTTTATACAGATGGTGGTGTAGATATTTCCAAGTTTATAGAGATAGCGGTGTAGATATTTCCATATTTATACAGATAACGGTGTAGAAGTTTCCATGTTTATACAGATTGCGGTGTAAATATTTCCATGTTTATACAGATCACGGTGTAGATATTTCCATGTTTATAGAGATAGCGGTGTAGATATTTCCATGTTTATACCAATAGCGGTGTTGATATTTCCATGTTTATACAGACCGCGGTGTAGATATTTCCATGTTTGTACATATAACGGTGCAGATATTTCCATGTTTGTACCGATGGCGGTGTTGATATTGCCATCTATACACAGATGACCGTGTAGATATTTCCATGTTTATACAGATGGCGGCGCAGATATTTCCATGGATATGTAGATGGCGTTGTAGATATTTCCATGTTTATACAGATAGCGGTGTAGTTATTTCCATGTTTATATAGATAGCGGTGTAGATATTTCCATGTATGTACACATGGCTGTGTAGATATTTCCATGTTTATACAGATGGCGGTGTAGATATTTCCATGTTTATACAGATAACTTTGTAAGTATTTCCATGTTTATACAGATGGCGGTGTAGATATTTCGATGTTTATACAGATAGCAGTGGAGATATTTCCATGTTTATACAGATAGCGGTGTAGATATTTCCATGTTTATACTGATCGTGGTGTAGACATTTCCATGTTTATAGAGATGGCGGTGTAGATATTTCCATGTTTATAGAGATAGTGGTGTTGATTTTTCCATGTTTATAGAGATACCGGTGTGGATATTTCCATGTTTATGCAGATAGGGGTGTAGATATTTCCGTGTTTATAGAGATGGCGGTGTAGAAATTTCCATGTTTATACAGATCACAGTGTAGATATTTCCTTGTTTATACAAATGTCGGTGTTGTTATTTCCATGTTTATACAGATAGTGGTGTAGATATTTCCATGTATATACAGATGGCTGTGTAGATATTTCCATGTTTATACAGATGGCTGTGTAGATATTTCCATGTTTATACAGATGACTTTGTAGGTATTTCCATGTTTATTCAGATGGCGGTGTAGATATTTCCATGTTTATAGAGATAACTGTGTAGATATTTCCATGTTTATACAGATCGCGGTGTAGATATTTCCATGTTTATACAGATCGCGGTGTAGATATTTCCATGTTTATACAGATCGCGGTGTCGATATTTCCATGTTTATACACATATCGGTGTAGATATTTCCATTTTTACACAGAATGCAGTGTAGATATTTCCATCTTTCTACAGATTGCATTGTAGATATTTCCATGTTTATACAGATTACTGTATAGGTATTTCCATGCTTTTACAGATGGCGGTGCAGATATTTCCATGTCTATAGAGATAGCGGTGTAGATATTTCCATGTTTGTACAGATGGCGCTGTTGATATTTCCAGCTATACACAAATGGCCGTGTAGATATTTCCATGTTTATTCAGATGGCGGCGTAGATATTTCCAAGGACATGCAGATGTCGGTGTAGATATTTCCATGTTTGTACAGATAGCGGTGTAGGTATTTCCATGTTTACACAGATGGTAGTGTAGATATTTCCGTGTTTATACACATGGCGGAGTAGATACTTCCATCTTTATTGAGATGGCAGTGTAGATATTTTCATGTTCGTACAGATGGCGGTGTAGATATTTCCATATTCATAGAGATAGCGGTGTAGTTATTTCCATCATTCTACAGATGGCAGTGTAGATATTTCCATGTTTATACAGATGGCCGTGTAGATATTTCCATATTTATACAGATGTTGGTGTAGATATTTCCATGGGTATACAGATGGTATTGTAGCTATTTCCATGTTTATACAGATGGTGGTGTAGATATTTCCATGTTTATTCAGATGAATGTGTAGATATTTCCATGTTTTTACAGATGGCAGTGTAGATATTTCAATGTTTATATAGATGGCGCTGTTGATATTTCCATGTTTATACAGATAACGGTGGAGATATTTCCATGTTTATACAGAGAGCAGTGGAGATATTTCCATGTTTATACACATAGCGGTGTACATATTTGCATGTTTACAGAGACAGCGGTGTAGGTATTTCCATGTTTATACAGATAGCGGTGCAGATATTTCCATGTTTACACAGATGCCTATGCAGATATTTCCATATTTATACAGAGGGCTGTGTAGATATTTCTATATTTATACAGATGGCAGTGTAGATATTTAAATGTTCCTACACATGACTGTGTAGTTATTTCCAAGTTTATACAGATGTCTTTGTAGTTATTTCCATGTTTATAGAGATAGCGGTGCAGATATTTCCATGTTTATACAGATAGCGGTGTATATATTTCCATGTTTATACAGATCATGGTGTAGATATTTCCATGTTTATAGAGACCGCAGTGTAGATATTTCCATGTTTATAGAGATAGCAGTGTAGATATTTCCATGTTTGTACAGATGGCGGTGTTGATGTTTCCATCTATACACTGATTGCCGTGTAGGAATTTCCATGTGTATACAGATGGCATTGTAGATATTTCCATGTTTATACAGATCACAGGGTAGATATTTCCTTGTTTATACAAATAGCGGTGTAGTTATTTCCATGTTTATACAGATAGTGGTGTAGATATTTCCACGTATATACAGATGGATGTGTAGATATTTACATGTTTATACAGATGGCTGTGTAGATATTTCCATGTTTATACAGATGACTTTGTAGGTATTTCCATGTTTATACAGATGGCGGTGTAGATATTTCCATGTTTATAGAGATAACTGTGTAGATATTTCTATGTTTATACACATAGCGGTGTAGATATTTCCATGTTTATACAGATCGCGGTGTAGATATTTCCATGTTTATACAGATCGCTGTGTAGATATTTCCATGTTTATACAGATATCGGTGTAGATATTTCCATGTTTACACAGATTGCGGTGTAGATATTTCCATCTTTCTACAGATGGCATTGTAGATATTTCCATGTTTATACAGATGACTGTATAGGTATTTCCATGTTTTTACAGATGGCGGTGCAGATATTTCCATGTCTATAGAGATAGCGGTGTAGATATTTCCATGTTTGTACAGATTGCGGTGTTGATATTTCCAGCTATACACAGAAGGCCGTGTAGATATTTCCATGTTTATTCAGTTGGCGGCATAGATATTTCCAAGGACATGCAGATGGCGGTGTAGTTATTAGCATGTGTATACAGATAGCGGTGTAGGTATTTCCATGTTTACACAGATGGTGGTGTAGATATTTCCGTGTTTATAAACATGGCGGAGTAGATACTTCCATCTTTATGGAGATGGTAGTGTAGATATTTTCATGTTCATACAGATGGCGGTGTAGATATATCCATATTTATAGAGATAGCGGTGTAGATATTTCCATCTTTCTACAGATGGCAGTGTAGATATTTCCATGTTTATACAGATGGCCGTGTAGATATTTCCATATTTATACAGATGTCGGTGTAGATATTTCCATGTGTATACAGATGGTATTGTAGCTATTTCCATGTTTATACAGATGGTGGTGTATATATTTCCATGTTTATTCAGATGAATGTGTTGATATTTCCATGTTTTTACAGATGGCAGTGTAGATATTTCAATGTTTATATAGATGACGCTGTTGATATTTCCATGTTTATACAGATAACGGTGGAGATATTTCCATGTTTATACAGAGAGCAGTGGAGATATTTCCATGTTTATACACATAGCGGTGTACATATTTCCATGTTTATAGAGACAGAGGTGTAGGTATTTCCATGTTTATACAGATAGCGGTGCAGATATTTCCAAGTTTACACAGATGCCTATGCAGATATTTCCATATTTATACAGAGGGCTGTGTAGATATTTCTATATTTATACAGATGGCAGTGTAGATATTTAAATGTTCCTACACATGACTGTGTAGGTATTTCCATGTTTATACAGATGTCTTTGTAGTTATTTCCATGTTTATAGAGATAGCGGTGCAGATATTTCCGTGTTTATACAGATAGCGGTGTATATATTTCCATGTTTATACAGATCATGGTGTAGATATTTCCATGTTTATAGAGACCGCAGTGTAGATATTTCCATGTTTGTACAGATGGCGGTTTTGATGTTTCAATCTATACACTGATTGCCGTGTAGGTATTTCTATGTGTATACAGATGGCATTGTAGATATTTCCATGTTTATACAGATGGTGGTGTAGATATTTCCATGTTTACACAGATTACTGTATAGGTATTTCCATGTTTATACAGATGGTGGTGCAGATATTTCCAAGTTTATTGAGATAGCGGTGTAGATATTTCCATATTTATACAGATAACGGTGTAGAAGTTTCCATGTTTATACAGATAGCGGTGTAAATATTTCCATGTTTATACAGATCACGGTGTACATATTTCCATGTTTGTAGAGATAGCGGTGTAGATATTTCCATGTTTATACCGATAGCGGTGTTGATATTTCCATGTTTATACAGACCGCGGTGTGGATATTTCCATGTTTATACAGATAGCGGTGCAGATATATCCATGTTTGTACAGATGGCGGTGTTGATATTTCCATCTATACACAGATGACCGTGTAGATATTTCCATGTTTATACAGATGGCGGCGCAGATATTTCCATGGATATGTAGATGGCGGTGTAGATATTTCCATGTTTATACAGATAGAGGTGTAGTTATTTCCATGTTTATATAGACGGCGGTGTAGATATTTCCATGTATGTACACATGGCTGTGTAGATATTTCCATGTTTATACAGATGGCGGTGAAGATATTTCCATGTTTATACAGATAACTTTGTAAGTATTTCCATGTTTATACAGATGGCGGTGTAGATATTTTGATGTTTATAGATATAGCAGTGGAGATATTTCCATGTTTATAAAGATAGCGGTGTAGATATTTCCATGTTTATACTGATCGTGGTGTAGACATTTCCATGTTTATAGAGATGACGGTGTAGATATTTCCATGTTCATAGAGATAGTGGGGTTGATTTTTCCATGTTTATAGAGATAGCGGTGTGGATAGATCCATGTTTATACAGATAGGGGTGTAGATATTTGCCTGTTTATAGAGATGGCGGTGTAGATATTTCCATGTTTATACAGATCACAGTGTAGATATTTCCTTGTTTATACAAATAGCGGTGTAGTTATTTCCATGTTTATACAGATAGTGGTGTAGATATTTTCATGTATATACAGATGGCTGTGTAGATATTTCCATGTTTATACAGATGGCTGTGTAGATATTTCCATGTTTATACAGATGACTTTGTAGGTATTTCCATGTTTATACAGATGGCGGTGTAGATATTTCCATGTTTATACAGATGGCGGTGTAGATATTTCCATGTTTATAGAGATAACTGTGTAGATATTTCCATGTTTATACAGATTGCGGTGTAGATATTTCCATGTTTATACAGATCGCGGTGTAGATATTTCCATGTTTATACAGATCGCGGTGTAGATATTTCCATGTTTATACAGATATCGGTGTAGATATTTCCATGTTTACACAGATTGCGGTGTAGATATTTCCATCTTTCTACAGATGGCATTGTAGATATTTCCATGTTTATACAGATGACTGTATAGGTATTTCCATGTTTTTACAGATGGCGGTGCAGATATTTCCATGTCTATAGAGATAGCTGTGTAGATATTTCCATGTTTGTACAGATGGCGGTGCTGATATTTCCAGCTATACACAGATGGCCGTGTAGATATTTCCATGTTTATTCAGATGACGGCGTAGATATTTCCAATGACATGCAGATGGCGGTGTAGTTATTTCCATGTTTATACAGATAGCGGTGTAGGTATTTCCATGTTTACACAGATGGTGGTGTAGATATTTCCGTGTTTATTCACATGGCGGAGTAGATACTTCCGTCTTTATGGAGATGGCAGTGTAGATATTTTCATGTTCATAGAGATGGCGGTGTAGATATTTCCATATTTATAGAGATAGCGGTGTAGATATTTCCATCTTTCTACAGATGGCAGTGTAGATATTTCCATGTTTATACAGATGGCCGTGTAGATACTTCCATATTTATAGAGATGTCGGTGTAGATATTTCCATGTGTATACAGATGGTATTGTAGCTATTTCCATGTTTATACAGATGGTGGTGTAGATATTTCCATGTTTATTCAGATGAATGTGTAGATATTTCCATGTTTTTACAGATGGCAGTGTAGATATTTCAATGTTTATATAGATGGCGCTGTTGATATTTCCATGTTTATACAGATAACGGTGGAGATATTTCCATGTTTATACAGAGAGCAGTGGAGCTATTTCCATGTTATACACATAGCGGTGTACATATTTCCATGTTTATAGAGACAGCGGTGTAGGTATTTCCATGTTTATACAGATAGCGGTGCAGATATTTCCATGTTTACACAGATGCCTATGCAGATATTTCCATATTTATACAGAGGGCTGTGTAGATATTTCTATATTTATACAGATGGCAGTGTATATATTTAAATGTTCCTACACATGACTGTGTAGGTATTTCCATGTTTATACAGATGTCTTTGTAGTTATTTCCATGTTTATAGAGATAGCGGTGCAGATATTTCCATGTTTATACAGATAGCGGTGTATATATTTCCATGTTTATACAGATCATGGTGTAGATATTTCCATGTTTAAAGAGACCACAGTGTAGATATTTCCATGTTTGTACAGATGGCGGTGTTGATGTTTCCATCTATACACTGATTGCCGTGTAGGTATTTCCATGTGTATACAGATGGCATTGTAGATATTTCCATGTTTATACAGAAGGTGGTGTAGATATTTCCATGTTTACACAGATGACTGTATAGGTATTTCCATGTTTTTACAGATGGCGGTGTAGATATTTCCAAGTTTATTGAGATAGCGGTGTAGATATTTCCGTATTTATACAGATAATGGTGTAGAAGTTTCCATGTTTATACAGATAGCGGTGTAAATATTTCCATGTTTATACAGATCACGGTGTAGATATTTCCATGTTTATAGAGATCACGGTTTAGATATTTCCATGTTTATACAGATAGCGGTGCAGATATTTCTATGTTTGTACAGATGGCGGTGTTGATATTTTCATCTATACACAGATGACCGTGTAGATATTTCCATGTTCATACAGATGGCGGCGCAGATATTTCCATGGATATGTAGATGGCGGTGTAGATATTTCCATGTTTATACAGATAGCGGTGTAGTTATTTCCATGTTTATATAGATAGCGGTGTAGATATTTCCATGTGTGTACACATGGCTGTGTAGATATTTCCATGTTTATACAGATGGCGGTGTACATATTTCCATGTTTATACAGATAACTTTGTAAGTATTTCCTTGTTTATACAGATGGCGGTGTAGATATTTCGATGTTTATAGAGATAGCAGTGGAGATATCTCCATGTTTATACAGATAGCGGTGTAGATATTTCCATGTTTATACTGATCGTGGTGTAGACATTTCCATGTTTATAGAGATGGTGGTGTAGATATTTCAATGTACATAGAGATAGCGGTGTTGATTTTTCCATGTTTATAGAGATAGCGGTGTGGATATTTCCATGTTTATACAGATAGGGGTGTAGATATTTCCCTGTTTATAGAGATGGCGGTGTAGATATTTCGATGTTTATACAGATCACGGTGTAGATATTTCCTTGTTTATACAAATAGCGGTGTAGTTATTTCCATGTTTATACAGATAGTGGTGTAGATATTTCCATGTATATACAGATGGCTTTGTAGATATTTCCATGTTTATACAGATAGCTGTGTAGATATTTCCATGTTTATACAGATGACTTTGTAAGTATTTCCATGTTTATACAGATGGCGGTGTAGATATTTCGATGTTTATAGATATATCAGTGGAGATATCTCCATGTTTATACAGATAGCGGTGTAGATATTTCCATGTTTATACTGATCGTGGTGTAGACATTTCCATGTTTATAGAGATGGTGGTGTAGATATTTCAATGTACATAGAGATAGCGGTGTTGATTTTTCCATGTTTATAGAGATAGCGGTGTGGATATTTCCATGTTTATACAGATAGGGGTGTAGATATTTCCCTGTTTATAGAGATGGCGGTGTAGATATTTCCATGTTTATACAGATCACGGTGTCGATATTTCCTTGTTTATACAAATAGCGGTGTATTTACTTCCATGTTTATACAGATAGTGGTGTAGATATTTCCATGTATATACAGATGGCTGTGTAGATATTTCCATGTTTATACAGATGGCTGTGTAGATATTTCCATGTTTATACAGATGACTTTGTTGGTATTTCCATGTTTATACAGATGGCGGTGTAGATATTTCCATGTTTATAGAGATATCTGTGTAGATATTTCCATGTTTATACAGATAGCGGTGTAGATATTTCCATGTTTATACAGATCACGGTGTAGATATTTCCATGTTTATAGAGATAGCGGTGTAGATATTTCCATGTTTATACCGATAGCGGTGTTGATATTTCCATGTTTATACAGACCGCGGTGTAGATATTTCCATGTTTATACAGATAGCGGTGCAGATATTTCCATGTTTGTACAGATGGCGGTGTTGATATTTCCATCTATACACAGATGACCGTGTAGATATTTCCATGTTTATACAGATGGCGACGCAGATATTTCCATGGATATGTAGATGGCGGTGTAGATATTTCCATGTTTATACAGATAGCGGTGTAGTTATTTCCATGTTTATATAGATAGCGGTGTAGATATTTCCATGTATGTACACATGGCTGTGTAGATATTTCCATGTTTATACAGATGGCGGTGTAGCTATTTCCATGTTTATACAGATAACTTTGTAAGTATTTCCATGTTTATACAGATGGCGGTGTAGGTATTACGATGTTTATAGAGATAGTAGTGGAGATATTTCCATGTTTATACAGATAGCAGTGTAGATATTTCCATGTTTATACTGATCGTGGTGTAGACATTTCCATGTTTATAAAGATGGCGGTGTAGATATTTCCATGTTCATAGAGATAGCGGTGTTGATTTTTCCATGTTTATAGAGATAGCGGTGTGGATATTTCCATGTTTATACAGATAGGGGTGTAGATATTTTCCTGTTTATAGAGATGGCGGTGTAGATATTTCCATGTTTATACAGATCACAGTGTAGATATTTCCTTGTTTATACAAATAGCGGTGTAGTTATTTCCATGTTTATACAGATAATGGTGTAGATATTTCCATGTATATACAGATGGCTGTGTAGATATTTCCATGTTTATACAGATGGCTGTGTAGATATTTCCATGTTTATACAGATGACTTTGTAGGTATTTCCATGTTTATACAGATGGCGGTGTAGATATTTCCATGTTTATAGAGATAACTGTGTAGATATTTCCATGTTTATACAGATCGCGGTGTAGATATTTCCATGTTTATACAGATCGCGGTGTAGATATTTCCATGTTTATACAGATCGCGGTGTAGATATTTCCATGTTTATACAGATATCGGTGTAGATATTTCCATGTTTACACAGATTGCGGTGTAGATATTTCCATCTTTCTGCAGATGGCATTGTAGATATTTCCATGTTTATACAGATGACTGTATAGGTATTTCCATGTTTTTACCGATGGCGGTGCTGATATTTCCATGTCTATAGAGATAGCGGTGTAGATATTTCCATGTTTGTACAGATGGCTGTGTTGATATTTCCAGCTATACACAGATGGCCGTGTAGATATTTCCATGTTTATTCAGATGGCGGCGTAGATATTTCCAAGGACATGCAGATGGTGGTGTAGTTATTTCCATGTTTATACAGATAGCGGTGTAGGTATTTCCATGTTTACACAGATGGTGGTGTAGATATTTCCGTGTTTATACACATGGCGGAGTAGATACTTCCATCTTTATGGAGATGGCAGTGTAGATATTTTCATGTTCATACAGATGGCGGTGTAGATATTTCCATATTTATAGAGATAGCGGTTTAGATATTTCCATCTTTCTACAGATGGCAGTGTAGATATTTCCATGTTTATACAGATGGCCGTGTAGATATTTCCATATTTATATAGATGTCGGTGTAGATATTTCCATGTGTATACAGATGGTATTGTAGCTATTTCCATGTTTATACAGATGGTGGTGTAGATATTTCCATGTTTACCCAGATGCCTATGCAGATATTTCCATATTTATACAGAGGGCTGTGTAGATATTTCTATATTTATACAGATGGCAGTGTAGATATTTAAATGTTCCTACACATGACTGTGTAGGTATTTCCATGTTTATACAGATGTCTTTGTAGTTATTTCCATGTTTATAGAGATAGCGGTGCAGATATTTCCATGTTTATACAGATAGCGGTGTATATATTTCCATGTTTATACAGATCATGGTGTAGATATTTCCATGTTTTTACAGATGGCAGTGTAGATATTTCAATGTTTATATAGATGGCGCTGTTGATATTTCCATGTTTATACAGATAACGGTGGAGATATTTCCATGTCTATACAGAGAGCAGTGGAGATATTTCCATGTTTATACACATAGCGGTGTACATATTTCCATGTTTATAGAGACAGCGGTGTAGGTATTTCCATGTTTATACAGATAGTGGTGCAGATATTTCCATGTTTACCCAGATGCCTATGCAGATATTTCCATATTTATACAGAGGGCTGTGTAGATATTTCTATATTTATACAGATGGCAGTGTAGATATTTAAATGTTCCTACACATGACTGTGTAGGTATTTCCATGTTTATACAGATGTCTTTGTAGTTATTTCCATGTTTATAGAGATAGCGGTGCAGATATTTCCATGTTTATACAGATAGCGGTGTATATATTTCCATGTTTATACAGATCATGGTGTAGATATTTCCATGTTTATACAGATACCGGTGTAGATATTTCCATGTTTATACAGACCTCACTGTAGATATTTCCATGTTTATAGAGATAGCAGTTTAGATATTTCCATGTTTGTACAGATGGCGGTGTTGATGTTTCCATCTATACACTGATTGCAATGTAGGTATTTCCATGTGTATACAGATGGCATTGTAGATATATCCATGTTTATACAGATGGTGGTGTAGATATTTCCATGTTTACACAGATGACTGTATAGGTATTTCCATGTTTATACAGATGGCGGTGTAGTTATTTCCAAGTTTATAGAGATAGCGGTGTAGATATTTCCATATTTATACAGATAATGGTGTAAATATTTCCATGTTTATACAGATCACGGTGTAGATATTTCCATGTTTATAGATATAGCGTTGTAGATATTCCCATGTTTATTCCGATAGCGGTGTTGATATTTCCATGTTTATACAGACCGCGGTGTAGATATTTCCATGTTTTTACAGATAGCGGTGCAGATATTTCCATGTTTGTACAGATGGCGGTGTTGATATTTCCATCTATACACAGATGACCGTGTAGATATTTCCATGTTAATACAGATGGCGGCGCAGATATTTCCATGGATATGTAGATGGCGATGTAGATATTTCCATGTTGATACAGATAGCGGTGTCGTTATTTCCATGTTTATATAGATAGCGGTGTAGATTTTTCCATGTATGTACACATGGCTATGTAGATATTTCCATATTCATACAGATGGCGGTGTAGATATTTCCATGTTTATACAGATAACTTTGTAAGTATGTCCATGTTTATACAGATGGCGGTGTAGATATTTCGATGTTTATAGAGATAGCAGTGGAGATATTTCCATGTTTATACAGATAGCGGTGTAGATATTTCCATGTTTATACTGATTGTGGTGTAGACATTTCCATGTTTATAGAGATGGCGGTGTAGATATTTCCATGTTCATAGAGATAGCGGAGTTGATTTTTCCATGTTTATAGAGATAGCGGTGTGGATATTTCCATGTTTATACAGATAGGGGTGTAGATATTTCCCTGTTTATAGAGATTGCGGTGTAGATATTTCCATGTTTATACAGATCACGGTGTAGATATTTCCTTGTTTATACAAATAGCAGTGTAGTTATTTCCATGTTTATAAAGATAGTGGTGTAGATATTTCCATGTATATACAGATGGCTGTGTAGATATTTCCATGTTTATACAGATGACTTTGTAGATATTTCCATCTTTATACAGATGGCGGTGTAGATATTTCCATGTTTATAGAGATAACTGTGTAGATATTTCCACGTTTATACAGATCGCGGTGTAGATATTTCCATGTTTATACAGATCGCGGTGAAGATATTTCCATGTTTATACAGATCGCGGTGTCGATATTTCCATGTTTATACAGATAGCGGTGTAGATATTTCCATGTTTTTACAGATATCGGTGTAGATATTTCCATGTTTACACAGATTGCGGTGTAGATATTTCCATCTTTCTACAGATGGCATTGTAGATATTTCCATGTTTATAAAGATGACTGTATAGGTATTTCCATGTTTTTACAGATGGCGGTGCAGATATTTCCATGTCTATAGAGATAGCGGTGTAGATATTTCCATGTTTGTACAGATGGCGGTGTTATTTCCCGCTATACATAGATGGCCGTGTAGATATTTCCATGTTTATTCAGATGGCGGCGTAGTTATTTCCAAGGACATGCAGATGGCGGTGTAGTTATTTCCATTTTTATACAGATAGCGGTGTAGGTATTTCCATGTTTAAACAGATGGTGTTGTAGATATTTCCGTGTTTATACACATGGCGGAGTAGATACTTCCATCTTTATGGAGATGGCAGTGTAGATATTTTCATGTTCATAGAGATGGCGGTGTAGATATTTCCAAATTTATAGAGATAGCGGTGTAGATATTTCCATCTTTCTACAGATGGCAGTGTAGATATTTCCATGTTTATACAGATAGCGGTGCAGATATTTCCATGTTTATACAGATGGCGGTGTTGATATTTCCATCTATACACAGATGACCTTGTAGATATTTCCATGTTTATACAGATGGCGGTGCAGATATTTCCATGGATATGTAGATGGCGGTGTAGATATTTCCATGTTTATACAGAAAGCGGTGTAGTTATTTCCATGTTTATATAGATAGCGGTGTAGATATTTCCATGTATGTACACATGGCTGTGTAGATATTTCCATGTTTATACAGATGGCGGTGTAGATATTTCCATGTTTATACAGATAACTTTGCAAGTATGTCCATGTTTATACAGATGGCGGTGTAGATATTTCGATGTTTATAGAGATAGCAGTGGAGCTATTTCCATGTTTATACAGATAGCGGTGTAGATATTTCCATGTTTATACTGTTCGTGGTGTACACATTTCCATGTTTATAGAGATGGCGGTGTAGATATTTCCATGTTCATAGAGATAGCGGTGTTGATTTTTTCATGTTTATAGAGATAGCGGTGTGGATATTTCCATGTTTATACAGATGCCTATGCAGATATTTCCATATTTATACAGAGGGCTGTGTAGATATTTCCATGTTTATAGAGATGGCTGTGTAGATATTTCCATGTTTATACAGATGACTTTGTAGGTATTTCCATGTTTATTCAGATGACTTTGTAGGTATTTCCATGTTTATACAGATAGTGGTGTAGATATTTCCATGTATATACAGATGGCTGTGTAGATATTTCCATGTTTATACAGATGGCTGTGTAGATATTTCCATGTTTATACAGATGACTTTGTAGGTATTTCCATGTTTATACAGATGGCGGTGTAGATATTTCCATGTTTATACAGATCACGGTGTAGATATTTCCATGTTTATAGATATAGCGTTGTAGATATTCCCATGTTTATACCGATAGCGGTGTTGATATTTCCATGTTTATACAGACCGCGGTGTAGATATTTCCATGTTTTTACAGATAGCGGTGCAGATATTTCCATGTTTGTACAGATGGCGGTGTTGATATTTCCATCTATACACAGATGACCGTGTAGATATTTCCATGTTAATACAGATGGCGGCGCAGATATTTCCATGGATATGTAGATGGCGATGTAGATATTTCCATGTTGATACAGATAGCGGTGTCGTTATTTCCATGTTTATATAGATAGCGGTGTAGATTTTTCCATGTATGTACACATGGCTATGTAGATATTTCCATATTCATACAGATGGCGGTGTAGATATTTCCATGTTTATACAGATAACTTTGTAAGTATGTCCATGTTTATACAGATGGCGGTGTAGATATTTCGATGTTTATAGAGATAGCAGTGGAGATATTTCCATGTTTATACAGATAGCGGTGTAGATATTTCCATGTTTATACTGATTGTGGTGTAGACATTTCCATGTTTATAGAGATGGCGGTGTAGATATTTCCATGTTCATAGAGATAGCGGAGTTGATTTTTCCATGTTTATAGAGATAGCGGTGTGGATATTTCCATGTTTATACAGATAGGGGTGTAGATATTTCCCTGTTTATAGAGATTGCGGTGTAGATATTTCCATGTTTATACAGATCACGGTGTAGATATTTCCTTGTTTATACAAATAGCAGTGTAGTTATTTCCATGTTTATAAAGATAGTGGTGTAGATATTTCCATGTATATACAGATGGCTGTGTAGATATTTCCATGTTTATACAGATGACTTTGTAGATATTTCCATCTTTATACAGATGGCGGTGTAGATATTTCCATGTTTATAGAGATAACTGTGTAGATATTTCCACGTTTATACAGATCGCGGTGTAGATATTTCCATGTTTATACAGATCGCGGTGAAGATATTTCCATGTTTATACAGATCGCGGTGTCGATATTTCCATGTTTATACAGATAGCGGTGTAGATATTTCCATGTTTTTACAGATATCGGTGTAGATATTTCCATGTTTACACAGATTGCGGTGTAGATATTTCCATCTTTCTACAGATGGCATTGTAGATATTTCCATGTTTATAAAGATGACTGTATAGGTATTTCCATGTTTTTACAGATGGCGGTGCAGATATTTCCATGTCTATAGAGATAGCGGTGTAGATATTTCCATGTTTGTACAGATGGCGGTGTTATTTCCCGCTATACATAGATGGCCGTGTAGATATTTCCATGTTTATTCAGATGGCGGCGTAGTTATTTCCAAGGACATGCAGATGGCGGTGTAGTTATTTCCATTTTTATACAGATAGCGGTGTAGGTATTTCCATGTTTAAACAGATGGTGTTGTAGATATTTCCGTGTTTATACACATGGCGGAGTAGATACTTCCATCTTTATGGAGATGGCAGTGTAGATATTTTCATGTTCATAGAGATGGCGGTGTAGATATTTCCAAATTTATAGAGATAGCGGTGTAGATATTTCCATCTTTCTACAGATGGCAGTGTAGATATTTCCATGTTTATACAGATAGCGGTGCAGATATTTCCATGTTTATACAGATGGCGGTGTTGATATTTCCATCTATACACAGATGACCTTGTAGATATTTCCATGTTTATACAGATGGCGGTGCAGATATTTCCATGGATATGTAGATGGCGGTGTAGATATTTCCATGTTTATACAGATAGCGGTGTAGTTATTTCCATGTTTATATAGATAGCGGTGTAGATATTTCCATGTATGTACACATGGCTGTGTAGATATTTCCATGTTTATACAGATGGCGGTGTAGATATTTCCATGTTTATACAGATAACTTTGCAAGTATGTCCATGTTTATACAGATGGCGGTGTAGATATTTCGATGTTTATAGAGATAGCAGTGGAGCTATTTCCATGTTTATACAGATAGCGGTGTAGATATTTCCATGTTTATACTGTTCGTGGTGTACACATTTCCATGTTTATAGAGATGGCGGTGTAAATATTTCCATGTTCATAGAGATAGCGGTGTTGATTTTTTCATGTTTATAGAGATAGCGGTGTGGATATTTCCATGTTTATACAGATGCCTATGCAGATATTTCCATATTTATACAGAGGGCTGTGTAGATATTTCCATGTTTATAGAGATGGCTGTGTAGATATTTCCATGTTTATACAGATGACTTTGTAGGTATTTCCATGTTTATTCAGATGACTTTGTAGGTATTTCCATGTTTATACAGATAGTGGTGTAGATATTTCCATGTATATACAGATGGCTGTGTAGATATTTCCATGTTTATACAGATGGCTGTGTAGATATTTCCATGTTTATACAGATGACTTTGTAGGTATTTCCATGTTTATACAGATGGCGGTGTAGATATTTCCATGTTTATAGAGATAACAGTGTAGATATTTCCATGTTTATACAGATAGCGGTGTAGATATTTCCATGTTTATACAGATCGCGGTGTAGATATTTCCATGTTCATACAGATCACGGTGTCGATATTTCCATGTTTATACAGATCGCGGTGTAGATATTTCCATGTTTTTACAGATATCGGTGTAGAGATTTCCATGTTTACACAGATTGCGGTGTAGATATTTCCATCTTTCTACAGATGGCATTGTAGATATTTCCATGTTTATACAGATGACTGTATAGGTATTTCCATGTTTTTACACATGGCGGTGCAGAGATTTCCATGTCTATAGAGATAGCGGTGTAGATATTTCCATGTTTGTACAGTTGGCGGTGTTGATATTTCCATCTATACACAGATGGCCGTGTAGATATTTCCATGTTTATTCAGATGGTGGCGTAGATATTTCCAAGGACATGCAGATGGCGGTGTAGTTATTTCCATGTTTATACAGATAGCGGTGTAGGTATTTCCATGTTTACACAGATGGTGGTGTAGATATTTCCGTGTTTATACACATGGCGGAGTAGATACTTCCATCTTTATGGAGATGGCAGTGTAGATATTTTCATGTTCATAGAGATGGCGGTGTAGATATTTCCATATTTATAGAGATAGCGGTGTAGATATTTCCATCTTTCTGCAGATGGCAGTGTAGATATTTCCATGTTTATATAGATGTCTGTGTAGATATTTCCATGTGTATACAGATGGTATTGTGGCTATTTCCATGTTTATACAGATGGTGGTGTAGATATTTCCATGTTTATTCAGATGACTGTGTAGATATTTCCATGTTTTTACAGATGGCAGTGTAGATATTTCAATGTTTATATAGATCGCGCTGTTGATATTTCCATGTTTATACAGATAACGGTGTAGATATTTCCATGTTTATACAGAGAGCAGTGGAGCTATTTCCATGTTATACACATAGCGGTGTACATATTTCCATGTTTATAGAGACAGCGGTGTAGGTATTTCCATGTTTATACAGATAGCGGTGCAGATATTTCCATGTTTACACAGATGCCTATGCAGATATTTCCATATTTATACAGAGGGCTCTGTAGATATTTCTATATTTATACAGATGGCAGTGTAGATATTTAAATGTTCCTACACATGACTGTGTAGGTATTTCCATGTTTATACAGATGTCTTTGTAGTTATTTCCATGTTTATAGAGATAGCGGTGCAGATATTTCCATGTTTATACAGATAGCGGTGTATATATTTCCATGTTTATACAGATCATGGTGTAGATATTTCCATGTTTATAGAGACCACAGTGTAGATATTTCCATGTTTGTACAGATGGCGGTGTTGATGTTTCCATCTATACACTGATTGCCGTGTAGGTATTTCCATGTGTATACAGATGGCATTGTAGATATTTCCATGTTTATATAGATGGTGGTGTAGATATTTCCATGTTTACACAGATGACTGTATAGGTATTTCCATGTTTTTACAGATGGCGGTGTAGATATTTCCAAGTTTATTGAGATAGCGGTGTAGATATTTCCATATTTATACAGATAACGGTGTAGTAGTTTCCATGTTTATACAGATAGCGGTGTAAATATTTCCATGTTTATACAGATCACGGTGTAGATATTTCCATGTTTATAGAGATCACGGTTTAGATATTTCCATGTTTATACAGATAGCGGTGCAGATATTTCCATGTTTGTACAGATGGCGGTGTTGATATTTTCATCTATACACAGATGACCGTGTAGATATTTCCATGTTCATACAGATGGCGGCGCAGATATTTCCATGGATATGTAGATGGCGGTGTAGATATTTCCACGTTTATACAGATAGCGGTGTAGTTATTTCCATGTTTATGTAGATAGCGGTGTAGATATTTCCATGTGTGTACACATGGCTGTGTAGATATTTCCATGTTTATACAGATGGCGGTGTACATATTTCCATGTTTATACAGATAACTTTGTAAGTATTTCCATGTTTATACAGATGGCGGTGTAGATATTTCGATGTTTATAGAGATAGCAGTGGAGATATTTCCATGTTTATACTGATCGTGGTGTAGACATTTCCATGTTTATAGAGATGGCGGTGTAGATATTTCCATGTTCATAGAGGTAGCGGTGTTGATTTTTCCATGTTTATAGAGATAGCGGTGTGGATATTTCCATGTTTATACAGATAGGGGTGTAGATATTTCCCTGTTTATAGAGATGGCGGTGTAGATATTTCCATGTTTATACAGATCACGGTGTAGATATTTCCTTGTTTATACAAATAGCGGCGTATTTACTTCCATGTTTATACAGATAGTGGTGTAGATATTTCCATGTATATACAGATGGCTGTGTAGATATTTCCATGTTTATACAGATGGCTGTGTAGATATTTCCATGTTTATACAGATGACTTTGTAGGTATTTCCATGTTTATACAGATGGCGGTGTAGATATTTCCATGTTTATAGAGATATCTGTGTAGATATTTCCATGTTTATACAGATCGCGGTGTAGATATTTCCATGTTTATACAGATCGCGGTGTAGATATTTCCATGTTTATACAGATCGCGGTGTAGATATTTCCATGTTTATACAGATATCGGTGTAGATATTTCCATGTTTACACAGAATGCGGTGTAGATATTTCCATCTTTCTACAGATGGCATTGTAGATATTTCCATGTTTATACAGATGACTGTATAGGTATTTCCATGTTTTTACAGATGGCGGTGCAGATATTTCCATGTCTATAGAGATAGCGGTGTAGATATTTCCATGTTTGTACAGATGGCGCTGTTGATATTTCCAGCTATACACAGATGGCCGTGTAGATATTTCCATGTTTATTCAGATGGCGGCATGGATATTTCCAAGGACATGCAGATGGCGGTGTAGTTATATCCATGTTCATACAGATAGCGGTGTAGGTATTTCCATGTTTACACAGATGGTGGTGTAGATATTTCCGTGTTTATACACATGGCGGAGTAGATACTTCCATCTTTATGGAGATGGCAGTGTAGATATTTTCATGTTCATAGAGATGGCGGTGTAGATATTTCCATATTTATAGAGATAGCGGTGTAGATATTTCCATCTTTCTACAGATGGCAGTGTAGATATTTACATGTTTATACAGATGGCCGTGTAGATATTTCCATATTTATACAGATGTCGGTGTAGATATTTCCATGTGTATACAGATGGTATTGTAGCTATTTCCATGTTTATACAGATGGTGGTGTAGATATTTCCATGTTTATTCAGATGACTGTGTAGATATTTCCCTGTTTTTACAGATGGCAGTGTAGATATTTCAATGTTTATATAGATGGCGCTGTTGATATTTCCATGTTTATACAGATAACGGTGGAGATATTTCCATGTTTATACAGAGAGCAGTGGAGATATTTCCATGTTTATACACATAGCGGTGTACATATTTCCATGTTTATAGAGACAGCGGTGTAGGTATTTCCATGTTTATACAGATAGTGGTGTAGATATTTCCATGTTTACCCAGATGCCTATGCAGATATTTCCATATTTATACAGAGGGCTGTGTAGATATTTCTATATTTATACAGATGGCAGTGTAGATATTTAAATATTCCTACACATGACTGTGTAGGTATTTCCAAGTTTATACAGATGTCTTTGTAGTTATTTCCATATTTATAGAGATAGCGGTGCAGATATTTCCATGTTTATACAGATAGCGGTGTATATATTTCCATGTTTATACAGATGATGGTGTATATATTTCCATGTTTATACAGATACCGGTGTAGATATTTCCATGTTTATACAGACCGCACTGTAGATATTTCCATGTTTATAGAGATAGCAGTGTAGATATTTCCATGTTTGTACAGATGGCGGTGTTGATGTTTCCATCTATACACTGATTGCAGTGTAGGTATTTCCATGTGTATACAGATGGCATTGTAGATATATCCATGTTTATACAGATGGTGGTGTAGATATTTCCATGTTTACACAGATGACTGTATAGGTATTTCCATGTTTATACAGATGGCGGTGTAGTTATTTCCAAGTTTATAGAGATAGCGGTGTAGATATTTCCATATTTATACAGATAACGGTGTAGAAGTTTCCATGTTTATACAGATAGCGGTGTAAATATTTCCATGTTTATACAGATCACGGTGTAGATATTTCCATGTTTATAGATATAGCGTTGTAGATATTCCCATGTTTATACCGATAGCGGTGTTGATATTTCCATGTTTATACAGACCGCGGTGTAGATATTTCCATGTTTTTACAGATAGCGGTGCAGATATTTCCATGTTTGTACAGATGGCGGTGTTGATATTTCCATCTATACACAGATGACCGTGTAGATATTTCCATGTTAATACAGATGGCGGCGCAGATATTTCCATGGATATGTAGATGGCGGTGTAGATATTTCCATGTTTATACAGATAGCGGTGTCGTTATTTCCATGTTTATATAGATAGCGGTGTAGATATTTCCATGTATGTACACATGGCTGTGTAGATATTTCCATGTTTATACAGATGGCGGTGTAGATATTTCCATGTTTATACAGATAACTTTGTAAGTATTTCCATGTTTATACTGATGGCGGTGTAGATATTTCGATGTTTATAGAGATAGCAGTGGAGATATTTCCATGTTTATACAGATAGCGGTGTAGATATTTCCAAGTTTATACTGATCGTGGTGTAGACATTTCCATGTTTATAGAGATGGCGGTGTAGATATTTCCATGTTCATAGAGATAGTGGTGTTGATTTTTCCATGTTTATAGGGATAGCGGTGTGGATATTTCCATGTTTATACAGATAGGGTTGTAGATATTTCCCTGTTTATAGAGATGGCGGTGTAGATATTTCCATGCTTATACAGATCACAGTGTAGATATTTCCTTGTTTATACAAATAGCGGTGTAGTTATTTCCATGTTTATACAGATAGAGGTGTAGATATTTCCATGTATATACAGATGGCTGTGTAGATATTTCCATGTTTATACAGATGGCTGTGTAGATATTTCCATGTTTATACAGATGACTTTGTAGGTATTTCCATGTTTATACAGATGGCGGTGTAGATATTTCCATGTTTATAGAGATAACTGTGTAGATATTTCCATGTTTATACAGATCGCGGTGTAGATATTTCCATGTTTATACAGATCGCGGTGTAGATATTTCCATGTTTATACAGATCGCGGTGTAGATATTTCCATGTTTATACAGATATCGGTGTAGATATTTCCATGTTTACACAGAATGCGGTGTAGATATTTCCATCTTTCTACAGATGGCATTGTAGATATTTCCATGTTTATACAGATGACTGTATAGGTATTTCCATGTTTTTACAGATGGCGGTGCAGATATTTCCATGTCTATAGAGATAGCGGTTTAGATATTTCCATGTTTGTACAGATGGCGCTGTTGATATTTCCAGCTATACACAGATGGCCGTGTAGATATTTCCATGTTTATTCAGATGGCGGCATGGATATTTCCAAGGACATGCAGATGGCGGTGTAGTTATATCCATGTTGATACAGATAGCGGTGTAGGTATTTCCATGTTTACACAGATGGTGGTGTAGATATTTCAGTGTTTATACACATGGCGGAGTAGATACTTCCATCTTTATGGAGATGGCAGTGTAGATATTTTCATGTTCATAGAGATGGCGGTGTAGATATTTCCATATTTATAGAGATAGCGGTGTAGATATTTCCATCTTTCTACAGATGGCAGTGTAGATATTTCCATGTTTATACAGATGGCCGTGTAGATATTTCCATATTTATACAGATGTCGGTGTAGATATTTCCATGTGTATACAGATGGTATTGTAGCTATTTCCATGTTTATACAGATGGTGGTGTAGATATTTCCATGTTTATTCAGATGACTGTGTAGATATTTCCCTGTTTTTACAGATGGCAGTGTAGATATTTCAATGTTTATAGAGATGGCGCTGTTGATATTTCCATGTTTATACAGATAACGGTGGAGATATTTCCATGTTTATACAGAGAGCAGTGGAGATATTTCCATGTTTATACACATAGCGGTGTACATATTTCCATGTTTATAGAGACAGCGGTGTAGGTATTTCCATGTTTATACAGATAGTGGTGTAGATATTTCCATGTTTACCCAGATGCCTATGCAGATATTTCCATATTTATACAGAGGGCTGTGTAGATATTTCTATATTTATACAGATGGCAGTGTAGATATTTAAATATTCCTACACATGACTGTGTAGGTATTTCCATGTTTATACAGATGTCTGTGTAGTTATTTCCATGTTTATAGAGATAGCGGTGCAGATATTTCCATGTTTATACAGATAGCGGTGTATATATTTCCATGTTTATACAGATGATGGTGTAGATATTTCCATGTTTATACAGATACCGGTGTAGATATTTCCATGTTTATACAGACCGCACTGTAGATATTTCCATGTTTATAGAGATAGCAGTGTAGATATTTCCATGTTTGTACAGATGGCGGTGTTGATGTTTCCATCTATACACTGATTGCAGTGTAGGTATTTCCATGTGTATACAGATGGCATTGTAGATATATCCATGTTTATACAGATGGTGGTGTAGATATTTCCATGTTTACACAGATGACTGTATAGGTATTTCCATGTTTATACAGATGGCGGTGTAGTTATTTCCAAGTTTATAGAGATAGCGGTGTAGATATTTCCATATTTATACAGATAACGGTGTAGAAGTTTCCATGTTTATACAGATAGCGGTGTAAATATTTCCATGTTTATACAGATCACGGTGTAGATATTTCCATGTTTATAGATATAGCGTTGTAGATATTCCCATGTTTATACCGATAGCGGTGTTGATATTTCCATGTTTATATAGACCGCGGTGTAGATATTTCCATGTTTTTACAGATAGCGGTGCAGATATTTCCATGTTTGTACAGATGGCGGTGTTGATATTTCCATCTATACACAGATGACCGTGTAGATATTTCCATGTTAATACAGATGGCGGCGCAGATATTTCCATGGATATGTAGATGGCGGTGTAGATATTTCCATGTTTATACAGATAGCGGTGTCGTTATTTCCATGTTTATATAGATAGCGGTGTAGATATTTCCATGTTTGTACACATGGCTGTGTAGATATTTCCATGTTTATACAGATGGCGGTGTAGATATTTCCATGTTTATACAGATAACTTTGTAAGTATTTCCATGTTTATACTGATGGCGGTGTAGATATTTCGATGTTTATAGAGATAGCAGTGGAGATATTTCCATGTTTATACAGATAGCGGTGTAGATATTTCCAAGTTTATACTGATCGTGGTGTAGACATTTCCATGTTTATAGAGATGGCGGTGTAGATATTTCCATGTTCATAGAGATAGTGGTGTTGATTTTTCCATGTTTATAGGGATAGCGGTGTGGATATTTCCATGTTTATACAGATAGGGTTGTAGATATTTCCCTGTTTATAGAGATGGCGGTGTAGATATTTCCATGCTTATACAGATCACAGTGTAGATATTTCCTTGTTTATACAAATAGCGGTGTAGTTATTTCCATGTTTATACAGATAGAGGTGTAGATATTTCCATGTATATACAGATGGCTGTGTAGATATTTCCATGTTTATACAGATGGCTGTGTAGATATTTCCATGTTTATACAGATGACTTTGTAGGTATTTCCATGTTTATACAGATGGCGGTGTAGATATTTCCATGTTTATAGAGATAACTGTGTAGATATTTCCATGTTTATACAGATCGCGGTGTAGATATTTCCATGTTTATACAGATCGCGGTGTAGATATTTCCATGTTTATACAGATCGCGGTGTAGATATTTCCATGTTTATACAGATATCGGTGTAGATATTTCCATGTTTACACAGAATGCGGTGTAGATATTTCCATCTTTCTACAGATGGCATTGTAGATATTTCCATGTTTATACAGATGACTGTATAGGTATTTCCATGTTTTTACAGATGGCGGTGCAGATATTTCCATGTCTATAGAGATAGCGGTTTAGATATTTCCATGTTTGTACAGATGGCGCTGTTGATATTTCCAGCTATACACAGATGGCCGTGTAGATATTTCCATGTTTATTCAGATGGCGGCATGGATATTTCCAAGGACATGCAGATGGCGGTGTAGTTATATCCATGTTGATACAGATAGCGGTGTAGGTATTTCCATGTTTACACAGATGGTGGTGTAGATATTTCCGTGTTTATACACATGGCGGAGTAGAAACTTCCATCTTTATGGAGATGGCAGTGTAGATATTTTCATGTTCATAGAGATGGCGGTGTAGATATTTCCATATTTATAGAGATAGCGGTGTAGATATTTCCATCTTTCTACAGATGGCAGTGTAGATATTTCCATGTTTATACAGATGGCCGTGTAGATATTTCCATATTTATACAGATGTCGGTGTAGATATTTCCATGTGTATACAGATGGTATTGTAGCTATTTCCATGTTTATACAGATGGTGGTGTAGATATTTCCATGTTTATTCAGATGACTGTGTAGATATTTCCCTGTTTTTACAGATGGCAGTGTAGATATTTCAATGTTTATAGAGATGGCGCTGTTGATATTTCCATGTTTATACAGATAACGGTGGAGATATTTCCATGTTTATACAGAGAGCAGTGGAGATATTTCCATGTTTATACACATAGCGGTGTACATATTTCCATGTTTATAGAGACAGCGGTGAAGGTATTTCCATGTTTATACAGATAGTGGTGCAGATATTTCCATGTTTACACAGATGCCTATGCAGATATTTCCATATTCATACAGAGGGCTGTGTAGATATTTCTATATTTATACAGATGGAAGTGTAGATATTTAAATATTCCTACACATGACTGTGTAGGTATTTCCATGTTTATACAGATGTCTTTGTAGTTATTTCCATGTTTATAGAGATAGCGGTGCAGATATTTCCATGTTTATACAGATAGCGGTGTATATATTTCCATGTTTATACAGATGATGGTGTAGATATTTCCATGTTTATACAGATACCGGTGTAGATATTTCCATGTTTATACAGACCGCACTGTAGATATTTCCATGTTTATAGAGATAGCAGTGTAGATATTTCCATGTTTGTACAGATGGCGGTGTTGATGTTTCCATCTATACACTGATTGCAGTGTAGGTATTTCCATGTGTATACAGATGGCATTGTAGATATATCCATGTTTATACAGATGGTGGTGTAGATATTTCCATGTTTACACAGATGACTGTATAGGTATTTCCATGTTTATACAGATGGCGGTGTAGTTATTTCCAAGTTTATAGAGATAGCGGTGTAGATATTTCCATATTTATACAGATAACGGTGTAGAAGTTTCCATGTTTATACAGATAGCGGTGTAAATATTTCCATGTTTATACAGATCACGGTGTAGATATTTCCATGTTTATAGATATAGCGTTGTAGATATTCCCATGTTTATACCGATAGCGGTGTTGATATTTCCATGTTTATATAGACCGCGGTGTAGATATTTCCATGTTTTTACAGATAGCGGTGCAGATATTTCCATGTTTGTACAGATGGCGGTGTTGATATTTCCATCTATACACAGATGACCGTGTAGATATTTCCATGTTAATACAGATGGCGGCGCAGATATTTCCATGGATATGTAGATGGCGGTGTAGATATTTCCATGTTTATACAGATAGCGGTGTCGTTATTTCCATGTTTATATAGATAGCGGTGTAGATATTTCCATGTTTGTACACATGGCTGTGTAGATATTTCCATGTTTATACAGATGGCGGTGTAGATATTTCCATGTTTATACAGATAACTTTGTAAGTATTTCCATGTTTATACTGATGGCGGTGTAGATATTTCGATGTTTATAGAGATAGCAGTGGAGATATTTCCATGTTTATACAGATAGCGTTGTAGATATTTCCAAGTTTATACTGATCGTGGTGTAGACATTTCCATGTTTATAGAGATGGCGGTGTAGATATTTCCATGTTCATAGAGATAGTGGTGTTGATTTTTCCATGTTTATAGGGATAGCGGTGTGGATATTTCCATGTTTATACAGATAGGGTTGTAGATATTTCCCTGTTTATAGAGATGGCGGTGTAGATATTTCCATGCTTATACAGATCACAGTGTAGATATTTCCTTGTTTATACAAATAGCGGTGTAGTTATTTCCATGTTTATACAGATAGAGGTGTAGATATTTCCATGTATATACAGATGGCTGTGTAGATATTTCCATGTTTATACAGATGGCTGTGTAGATATTTCCATGTTTATACAGATGACTTTGTAGGTATTTCCATGTTTATACAGATGGCGGTGTAGATATTTCCATGTTTATAGAGATAACTGTGTAGATATTTCCATGTTTATACAGATCGCGGTGTAGATATTTCCATGTTTATACAGATCGCGGTGTAGATATTTCCATGTTTATACAGATCGCGGTGTAGATATTTCCATGTTTATACAGATATCGGTGTAGATATTTCCATGTTTACACAGAATGCGGTGTAGATATTTCCATCTTTCTACAGATGGCATTGTAGATATTTCCATGTTTATACAGATGACTGTATAGGTATTTCCATGTTTTTACAGATGGCGGTGCAGATATTTCCATGTCTATAGAGATAGCGGTTTAGATATTTCCATGTTTGTACAGATGGCGCTGTTGATATTTCCAGCTATACACAGATGGCCGTGTAGATATTTCCATGTTTATTCAGATGGCGGCATGGATATTTCCAAGGACATGCAGATGGTGGTGTAGTTATATCCATGTTGATACAGATAGCGGTGTAGGTATTTCCATGTTTACACAGATGGTGGTGTAGATATTTCCGTGTTTATACACATGGCGGAGTAGATACTTCCATCTTTATGGAGATGGCAGTGTAGATATTTTCATGTTCATAGAGATGGCGGTGTAGATATTTCCATATTTATAGAGATAGCGGTGTAGATATTTCCATCTTTCTGCAGATGGCAGTGTAGATATTTCCATGTTTATACAGATGGCCGTGTAGATATTTCCATATTTATACAGATGTCGGTGTAGATATTTCCATGTGTATACAGATGGTATTGTAGCTATTTCCATGTTTATACAGATGGTGGTGTAGATATTTCCATGTTTATTCAGATGACTGTGTAGATATTTCCCTGTTTTTACAGATGGCAGTGTAGATATTTCAATGTTTATATAGATGGCGCTGTTGATATTTCCATGTTTATACAGATAACGGTGGAGATATTTCCATGTTTATACAGAGAGCAGTGGAGATATTTCCATGTTTATACACATAGCGGTGTACATATTTCCATGTTTATAGAGACAGCGGTGAAGGTATTTCCATGTTTATACAGATAGTGGTGCAGATATTTCCATGTTTACCCAGATGCCTATGCAGATATTTCCATATTCATACAGAGGGCTGTGTAGATATTTCTATATTTATACAGATGGCAGTGTAGATATTTAAATATTCCTACACATGACTGTGTAGGTATTTCCATGTTTATACAGATGTCTTTGTAGTTATTTCCATGTTTATAGAGATAGCGGTGCAGATATTTCCATGTTTATACAGATAGCGGTGTAGATATTTCCATGTTTATACAGATGATGGTGTAGATATTTCCATGTTTATACAGATACCGGTGTAGATATTTCCATGTTTATACAGACCGCACTGTAGATATTTCCATGTTTATAGAGATAGCAGTGTAGATATTTCCATGTTTGTACAGATGGCGGTGTTGATGTTTCCATCTATACACTGATTGCAGTGTAGGTATTTCCATGTGTATACAGATGGCATTGTAGATATATCCATGTTTATACAGTTGGTGGTGTAGATATTTCCATGTTTACACAGATGACTGTATAGGTATTTCCATGTTTATACAGATGGCGGTGTAGTTATTTCCAAGTTTATAGAGATAGCGGTGTAGATATTTCCATATATATACAGATAACGGTGTAGAAGTTTCCATGTTTATACAGATAGCGGTGAAAATATTTCCATGTTTATACAGATCACGGTGTAGATATTTCCATGTTTATAGATATAGCGTTGTAGATATTCCCATGTTTATACCGATAGCGGTGTTGATATTTCCATGTTTATACAGACCGCGGTGTAGATATTTCCATGTTTTTACAGATAACGGTGCAGATATTTCCATGTTTGTACAGATGGCGGTGTTGATATTTCCATCTATACACAGATGACCGTGTAGATATTTCCATGTTAATACAGATGGCGGCGCAGATATTTCCATGGATATGTAGATGGCGGTGTAGATATTTCCATGTTTATACAGATAGCGGTGTCGTTATTTCCATGTTTATATAGATAGCGGTGTAGATATTTCCATGTTTGTACACATGGCTGTGTAGATATTTCCATGTTTATACAGATGGCGGTGTAGATATTTCCATGTTTATACAGATAACTTTGTAAGTATTTCCATGTTTATACTGATGGCGGTGTAGATATTTCGATGTTTATAGAGATAGCAGTGGAGATATTTCCATGTTTATACAGATAGCGTTGTAGATATTTCCAAGTTTATACTGATCGTGGTGTAGACATTTCCATGTTTATAGAGATGGCGGTGTAGATATTTCCATGTTCATAGAGATAGTGGTGTTGATTTTTCCATGTTTATAGGGATAGCGGTGTGGATATTTCCATGTTTATACAGATAGGGTTGTAGATATTTCCCTGTTTATAGAGATGGCGGTGTAGATATTTCCATGCTTATACAGATCACAGTGTAGATATTTCCTTGTTTATACAAATAGCGGTGTAGTTATTTCCATGTTTATACAGATAGAGGTGTAGATATTTCCATGTATATACAGATGGCTGTGTAGATATTTCCATGTTTATACAGATGGCTGTGTAGATATTTCCATGTTTATACAGATGACTTTGTAGGTATTTCCATGTTTATACAGATGGCGGTGTAGATATTTCCATGTTTATAGAGATAACTGTGTAGATATTTCCATGTTTATACAGATCGCGGTGTAGATATTTCCATGTTTATACAGATCGCGGTGTAGATATTTCCATGTTTATACAGATCGCGGTGTAGATATTTCCATGTTTATACAGATATCGGTGTAGATATTTCCATGTTTACACAGAATGCGGTGTAGATATTTCCATCTTTCTACAGATGGCATTGTAGATATTTCCATGTTTATACAGATGACTGTATAGGTATTTCCATGTTTTTACAGATGGCGGTGCAGATATTTCCATGTCTATAGAGATAGCGGTTTAGATATTTCCATGTTTGTACAGATGGCGCTGTTGATATTTCCAGCTATACACAGATGGCCGTGTAGATATTTCCATGTTTATTCAGATGGCGGCATGGATATTTCCAAGGACATGCAGATGGCGGTGTAGTTATATCCATGTTGATACAGATAGCGGTGTAGGTATTTCCATGTTTACACAGATGGTGGTGTAGATATTTCCGTGTTTATACACATGGCGGAGTAGATACTTCCATCTTTATGGAGATGGCAGTGTAGATATTTTCATGTTCATAGAGATGGCGGTGTAGATATTTCCATATTTATAGAGATAGCGGTGTAGATATTTCCATCTTTCTGCAGATGGCAGTGTAGATATTTCCATGTTTATACAGATGGCCGTGTAGATATTTCCATATTTATACAGATGTCGGTGTAGATATTTCCATGTGTATACAGATGGTATTGTAGCTATTTCCATGTTTATACAGATGGTGGTGTAGATATTTCCATGTTTATTCAGATGACTGTGTAGATATTTCCCTGTTTTTACAGATGGCAGTGTAGATATTTCAATGTTTATATAGATGGCGCTGTTGATATTTCCATGTTTATACAGATAACGGTGGAGATATTTCCATGTTTATACAGAGAGCAGTGGAGATATTTCCATGTTTATACACATAGCGGTGTACATATTTCCATGTTTATAGAGACAGCGGTGAAGGTATTTCCATGTTTATACAGATAGTGGTGCAGATATTTCCATGTTTACCCAGATGCCTATGCAGATATTTCCATATTCATACAGAGGGCTGTGTAGATATTTCTATATTTATACAGATGGCAGTGTAGATATTTAAATATTCCTACACATGACTGTGTAGGTATTTCCATGTTTATACAGATGTCTTTGTAGTTATTTCCATGTTTATAGAGATAGCGGTGCAGATATTTCCATGTTTATACAGATAGCGGTGTAGATATTTCCATGTTTATACAGATGATGGTGTAGATATTTCCATGTTTATACAGATACCGGTGTAGATATTTCCATGTTTATACAGACCGCACTGTAGATATTTCCATGTTTATAGAGATAGCAGTGTAGATATTTCCATGTTTGTACAGATGGCGGTGTTGATGTTTCCATCTATACACTGATTGCAGTGTAGGTATTTCCATGTGTATACAGATGGCATTGTAGATATATCCATGTTTATACAGTTGGTGGTGTAGATATTTCCATGTTTACACAGATGACTGTATAGGTATTTCCATGTTTATACAGATGGCGGTGTAGTTATTTCCAAGTTTATAGAGATAGCGGTGTAGATATTTCCATATATATACAGATAACGGTGTAGAAGTTTCCATGTTTATACAGATAGCGGTGAAAATATTTCCATGTTTATACAGATCACGGTGTAGATATTTCCATGTTTATAGATATAGCGTTGTAGATATTCCCATGTTTATACCGATAGCGGTGTTGATATTTCCATGTTTATACAGACCGCGGTGTAGATATTTCCATGTTTTTACAGATAACGGTGCAGATATTTCCATGTTTGTACAGATGGCGGTGTTGATATTTCCATCTATACACAGATGACCGTGTAGATATTTCCATGTTAATACAGATGGCGGCGCAGATATTTCCATGGATATGTAGATGGCGGTGTAGATATTTCCATGTTTATACAGATAGCGGTGTCGTTATTTCCATGTTTATATAGATAGCGGTGTAGATATTTCCATGTATGTACACATGGCTATGTAGATATTTCCATGTTTATACAGATGGCGGTGTAGATATTTCCATGTTTATACTGATCGTGGTGTAGACATTTCCATGTTTATAGAGATGGCGGTGTAGATATTTCCATGTTCATAGAGATAGTGGTGTTGATTTTTCCATGTTTATAGAGATAGCGGTGTGGATATTTCCATGTTTGTACAGATGGCGGTGTTGATATTTCCAGCTATACACAGAAGGCCGTGTAGATATTTCCATGTTTATTCAGATGGCGGCGTAGATATTTCCAAGGTCATGCAGATGGCGGTGTAGTTATTTCCATGTTTATACAGATAGCGGTGTAGGTATTTCCATGTTTACACAGATGGTGGTGTAGATATTTCCGTGTTTATACACATGGCGGAGTAGATACTTCCATCTTTATGGAGATGGCAGTGTAGATATTTTCATGTTCATAAAGATGGCGGTGTAGATATTTCCATATTTATAGAGATAGCGGTGTAGATATTTCCATCTTTCTACAGATGGCAGTGTAGATATTTCCATGTTTATACAGATGGCCGTGTAGATATTTCCATATTTATACAGATGTCGGTGTAGATATTTCCATGTGTATACAGATGGTATTGTAGCTATTTCCATGTTTATACAGATGGTGGTGTAGATATTTCCATGTTTATTCAGATGAATGTGTTGATATTTCCATGTTTTTACAGATGGCAGTGTAGATATTTCAATGTTTATATAGATGGCGCTGTTGATATTTCCATGTTTATACAGATAACGGTGGAGATATTTCCATGTTTATACAGAGAGCAGTGGAGATATTTCCATGTTTATACACATAGCGGTGTACATATTTCCATGTTTATAGAGACAGCGGTGTAGGTATTTCCATGTTTATACAGATAGCGGTGCAGATATTTCCAAGTTTACACAGATGCCTATGCAGATATTTCCATATTTATACAGAGGGCTGTGTAGATATTTCTATATTTATACAGATGGCAGTGTAGATATTTAAATGTTCCTACACATGACTGTGTAGGTATTTCCATGTTTATACAGATGTCTTTGTAGTTATTTCCATGTTTATAGAGATAGCGGTGCAGATATTTCCATGTTTATACAGAGAGCGGTGTATATATTTCGATGTTTATACAGATCATGGTGTAGATATTTCCATGTTTATAGAGACCGCAGTGTAGATATTTCCATGTTTATAGAGATAGCAGTGTAGATATTTCCATGTTTGTACAGATGGCGGTGTTGATGTTTCCATCTATACACTGATTGCCGTGTAGGTATTTCCATGTGTATACAGATGGCATTGTAGATATTTCCATGTTTAAACAGATGGTGGTGTAGATATTTCCATGTTTACACAAATGACTGTATAGGTATTTCCATGTTTATACAGATGGTGGTGTAGATATTTCCAAGTTTATTGAGATAGCGGTGTAGATATTTCCATATTTATACAGATAACGGTGTAGAGCTTTCCATGTTTATACAGATAGCGGTGTAAATATTTCCATGTTTATACAGATCACGGTGTAGATATTTCCATGTTTATGGAGATAGCGGTGGAGATATTTCCATGTTTATACCGATAGCGGTGTTGATATTTCCATGTTTATACAGACCGCGTTGTTGATATTTCCATGTTTATACAGAGAGCGGTGCAGATATTTCCATGTTTGTACAGATGGCGTTGTTGATATTTCCATCTATACACAGATGACCGTGTAGATATTTCCATGTTTATACAGATGGCGGCGCAGATATTTCCATGGATATGTAGATGGAGGTGTAGATATTTCCATGTTTATACAGATAGCGGTGTAGTTATTTCCATGTTTATATAGATAGCGGTGTAGATATTTCCATGTATGTACACATGGCTGTGTAGATACTTCCATGTTTATACAGATGGCGGTGTAGATATTTCCATGTTTATACAGATAACTTTGTAAGTATTTCCATGTTTATACAGATGGCGGTGTAGATATTTCGATGTTTATAGAGATAGCAGTGGAGATATTTCCATGTTTATAAAAATAGCGGTGTAGATATTTCCATGTTTATACTGATCGTGGTGTAGACATTTCCATGTTTATAGGGATTGCCGTGTAGATATTTCCATGTTCATAGAGATAGTGGTGTTGATTTTTCCATGTTTATAGAGATAGCGGTGTGGATATTTCCATGTTTATACAGATAGGGGTGTAGTTAATTCTCTGTTTATAGAGATGGCGGTGTAGATATTTCCATGTTTATACAGATCACAGTGTAGATATTTCCTTGTTTATACAAATAGCGGTGTAGTTATTTCCATGTGTATACAGATAGTGGTGTAGATATTTAAATGTATATACAGATGGCTGTGTAGATATTTCCATGTTTATACAGATGGCTGTGTAGATATTTCCATGTTTATACAGATGACTTTGTAGGTATTTCCATGTTTATACAGATGGCGGTGTAGATATTTCCATGTTTATAGAGATAACTGTGTAGATATTTCCATGTTTATACAGATCGCGGTGTAGATATTTCCATGTTTATACAGACCGCGGTGTAGATATTTCCATGTTTATACAGATAGCGGTGCAGATATTTCCATGTTTGTACAGATGGCGGTGTTGATATTTCCATCTATACACAGATGACCGTGTAGATATTTCCAAGTTTATACAGATGGCGGCGCAGATATTTCCATGGATATGTAGATGGCGGTGTAGATATTTCCATGTTTATACAGATAGCGGTGTCGTTATTTCCATGTTTATATAGATAGCGGTGTAGATATTTCCATGTATGTACACATGGCTGTGTAGATATTTCCATGTTTATACAGATGGCGGTGTAGATATTTCCATGTTTATACAGATAACTTTGTAAGTATTTCCATGTTTATACTGATGGCGGTGTAGATATTTCGATGTTTATAGAGATAGCAGTGGAGATATTTCCATGTTTATACAGATAGCGGTGTAGATATTTCCATGTTTATACTGATCGTGGTGTAGACATTTCCATGTTTATAGAGATGGCGGTGTAGATATTTCCATGTTCATAGAGATAGTGGTGTTGATTTTTCCATGTTTATAGAGATAGCGGTGTGGATATTTCCATGTTTATACAGATAGGGTTGTAGATATTTCCCTGTTTATAGAGATGGCGGTGTAGATATTTCCATGCTTATACAGATCACAGTGTAGATATTTCCTTGTTTATACAAATAGCGGTGTAGTTATTTCCATGTTTATACAGATAGAGGTGTAGATATTTCCATGTATATACAGATGGCTGTGTAGATATTTCCATGTTTATACAGATGGCTGTGTAGATATTTCCATGTTTATACAGATGACTTTGTAGGTATTTCCATGTTTATACAGATGGCGGTGTAGATATTTCCATGTTTATAGAGATAACTGTGTAGATATTTCCATGTTTATACAGATCGCGGTGTAGATATTTCCATGTTTATACAGATCGCGGTGTAGATATTTCCATGTTTATACAGATCGCGGTGTAGATATTTCCATGTTTATACAGATATCGGTGTAGATATTTCCATGTTTACACAGAATGCGGTGTAGATATTTCCATCTTTCTACAGATGGCATTGTAGATATTTCCATGTTTATACAGATGACTGTATAGGTATTTCCATGTTTTTACAGATGGCGGTGCAGATATTTCCATGTCTATAGAGATAGCGGTGTAGATATTTCCATGTTTGTACAGATGGCGCTGTTGATATTTCCAGCTATACACAGATGGCCGTGTAGATATTTCCATGTTTATTCAGATGGCGGCATGGATATTTCCAAGGACATGCAGATGGCGGTGTAGTTATATCCATGTTCATACAGATAGCGGTGTAGGTATTTCCATGTTTACACAGATGGTGGTGTAGATATTTCCGTGTTTATACACATGGCGGAGTAGATACTTCCATCTTTATGGAGATGGCAGTGTAGATATTTTCATGTTCATAGAGATGGCGGTGTAGATATTTCCATATTTATAGAGATAGCGGTGTAGATATTTCCATCTTTCTACAGATGGCAGTGTAGATATTTCCATGTTTATACAGATGGCCGTGTAGATATTTCCATATTTATACAGATGTCGGTGTAGATATTTCCATGTGTATACAGATGGTATTGTAGCTATTTCCATGTTTATACAGATGGTGGTGTAGATATTTCCATGTTTATTCAGATGACTGTGTAGATATTTCCCTGTTTTTACAGATGGCAGTGTAGATATTTCAATGTTTATAGAGATGGCGCTGTTGATATTTCCATGTTTATACAGATAACGGTGGAGATATTTCCATGTTTATACAGAGAGCAGTGGAGATATTTCCATGTTTATACACATAGCGGTGTACATATTTCCATGTTTATAGAGACAGCGGTGTAGGTATTTCCATGTTTATACAGATAGTGGTGCAGATATTTCCATGTTTACCCAGATGCCTATGCAGATATTTCCATATTTATACAGAGGGCTGTGTAGATATTTCTATATTTATACAGATGGCAGTGTAGATATTTAAATATTCCTACACATGACTGTGTAGGTATTTCCATGTTTATACAGATGTCTTTGTAGTTATTTCCATGTTTATAGAGATAGCGGTGCAGATATTTCCATGTTTATACAGATAGCGGTGTATATATTTCCATGTTTATACAGATGATGGTGTAGATATTTCCATGTTTATACAGATACCGGTGTAGATATTTCCATGTTTATACAGACCGCACTGTAGATATTTCCATGTTTATAGAGATAGCAGTGTAGATATTTCCATGTTTGTACAGATGGCGGTGTTGATGTTTCCATCTATACACTGATTGCAGTGTAGGTATTTCCATGTGTATACAGATGGCATTGTAGATATATCCATGTTTATACAGATGGTGGTGTAGATATTTCCATGTTTACACAGATGACTGTATAGGTATTTCCATGTTTATACAGATGGCGGTGTAGTTATTTCCAAGTTTATAGAGATAGCGGTGTAGATATTTCCATATTTATACAGATAACGGTGTAGAAGTTTCCATGTTTATACAGATAGCGGTGTAAATATTTCCATGTTTATACAGATCACGGTGTAGATATTTCCATGTTTATAGATATAGCGTTGTAGATATTCCCATGTTTATACCGATAGCGGTGTTGATATTTCCATGTTTATACAGACCGCGGTGTAGATATTTCCATGTTTTTACAGATAGCGGTGCAGATATTTCCATGTTTGTACAGATGGCGGTGTTGATATTTCCATCTATACACAGATGACCGTGTAGATATTTCCATGTTAATACAGATGGCGGCGCAGATATTTCCATGGATATGTAGATGGCGGTGTAGATATTTCCATGTTTATACAGATAGCGGTGTCGTTATTTCCATGTTTATATAGATAGCGGTGTAGATATTTCCATGTATGTACACATGGCTGTGTAGATATTTCCATGTTTATACAGATGGCGGTGTAGATATTTCCATGTTTATACAGATAACTTTGTAAGTATTTCCATGTTTATACTGATGGCGGTGTAGATATTTCGATGTTTATAGAGATAGCAGTGGAGATATTTCCATGTTTATACAGATAGCGGTGTAGATATTTCCATGTTTATACTGATCGTGGTGTAGACATTTCCATGTTTATAGAGATGGCGGTGTAGATATTTCCATGTTCATAGAGATAGTGGTGTTGATTTTTCCATGTTTATAGAGATAGCGGTGTGGATATTTCCATGTTTATACAGATAGGGTTGTAGATATTTCCCTGTTTATAGAGATGGCGGTGTAGATATTTCCATGCTTATACAGATCACAGTGTAGATATTTCCTTGTTTATACAAATAGCGGTGTAGTTATTTCCATGTTTATACAGATAGAGGTGTAGATATTTCCATGTATATACAGATGGCTGTGTAGATATTTCCATGTTTATACAGATGGCTGTGTAGATATTTCCATGTTTATACAGATGACTTTGTAGGTATTTCCATGTTTATACAGATGGCGGTGTAGATATTTCCATGTTTATAGAGATAACTGTGTAGATATTTCCATGTTTATACAGATCGCGGTGTAGATATTTCCATGTTTATACAGATCGCGGTGTAGATATTTCCATGTTTATACAGATCGCGGTGTAGATATTTCCATGTTTATACAGATATCGGTGTAGATATTTCCATGTTTACACAGAATGCGGTGTAGATATTTCCATCTTTCTACAGATGGCATTGTAGATATTTCCATGTTTATACAGATGACTGTATAGGTATTTCCATGTTTTTACAGATGGCGGTGCAGATATTTCCATGTCTATAGAGATAGCGGTTTAGATATTTCCATGTTTGTACTGATGGCGCTGTTGATATTTCCAGCTATACACAGATGGCCGTGTAGATATTTCCATGTTTATTCAGATGGCGGCATGGATATTTCCAAGGACATGCAGATGGCGGTGTAGTTATATCCATGTTGATACAGATAGCGGTGTAGGTATTTCCATGTTTACACAGATGGTGGTGTAGATATTTCCGTGTTTATACACATGGCGGAGTAGATACTTCCATCTTTATGGAGATGGCAGTGTAGATATTTTCATGTTCATAGAGATGGCGGTGTAGATATTTCCATATTTATAGAGATAGCGGTGTAGATATTTCCATCTTTCTACAGATGGCAGTGTAGATATTTCCATGTTTATACAGATGGCCGTGTAGATATTTCCATATTTATACAGATGTCGGTGTAGATATTTCCATGTGTATACAGATGGTATTGTAGCTATTTCCATGTTTATACAGATGGTGGTGTAGATATTTCCATGTTTATTCAGATGACTGTGTAGATATTTCCCTGTTTTTACAGATGGCAGTGTAGATATTTCAATGTTTATAGAGATGGCGCTGTTGATATTTCCATGTTTATACAGATAACGGTGGAGATATTTCCATGTTTATACAGAGAGCAGTGGAGATATTTCCATGTTTATACACATAGCGGTGTACATATTTCCATGTTTATAGAGACAGCGGTGTAGGTATTTCCATGTTTATACAGATAGTGGTGCAGATATTTCCATGTTTACCCAGATGCCTATGCAGATATTTCCATATTTATACAGAGGGCTGTGTAGATATATCTATATTTATACAGATGGCAGTGTAGATATTTAAATATTCCTGCACATGACTGTGTAGGTATTTCCATGTTTATACAGATGTCTTTGTAGTTATTTCCATGTTTATAGAGATAGCGGTGCAGATATTTCCATGTTTATACAGATAGCGGTGTATATATTTCCATGTTTATACAGATGATGGTGTAGATATTTCCATGTTTATACAGATACCGGTGTAGATATTTCCATGTTTATACAGACCGCAGTGTAGATATTTCCATGTTTATAGAGATAGCAGTGTAGATATTTCCATGGTTGAACAGATGGCGGTGTTGATGTTTCCATCAATACACTGATTGCAGTGTAGGTATTTCCATGTGTATACAGATGGCATTGTAGATATATCCATGTTTATACAGATGGTGGTGTAGATATTTCCATGTTTACACAGATGACTGTATAGGTATTTCCATGTTTATACAGATGGCGGTGTAGTTATTTCCAAGTTTATAGAGATAGCGGTGTAGATATTTCCATATTTATACAGATAACGGTGTAGAAGTTTCCATGTTTATACAGATAGCGGTGTAAATATTTCCATGTTTATACAGATCACGGTGTAGATATTTCCATGTTTATAGATATAGCGTTGTAGATATTCCCATGTTTATACCGATAGCGGTGTTGATATTTCCATGTTTATACAGACCGCGGTGTAGATATTTCCATGTTTTTACAGATAGCGGTGCAGATATTTCCATGTTTGTACAGATGGCGGTGTTGATATTTCCATCTATACACAGATGACCGTGTAGATATTTCCATGTTAATACAGATGGCGGCGCAGATATTTCCATGGATATGTAGATGGCGGTGTAGATATTTCCATGTTTATACAGATAGCGGTGTCGTTATTTCCATGTTTATATAGATAGCGGTGTAGATATTTCCATGTATGTACACATGGCTATGTAGATATTTCCATGTTTATACAGATGGCGGTGTAGATATTTCCATGTTTATACTGATCGTGGTGTAGACATTTCCATGTTTATAGAGATGGCGGTGTAGATATTTCCATGTTCATAGAGATAGTGGTGTTGATTTTTCCATGTTTATAGAGATAGCGGTGTGGATATTTCCATGTTTGTACAGATGGCGGTGTTGATATTTCCAGCTATACACAGAAGGCCGTGTAGATATTTCCATGTTTATTCAGATGGCGGCGTAGATATTTCCAAGGTCATGCAGATGGCGGTGTAGTTATTTCCATGTTTATACAGATAGCGGTGTAGGTATTTCCATGTTTACACAGATGGTGGTGTAGATATTTCCGTGTTTATACACATGGCGGAGTAGATACTTCCATCTTTATGGAGATGGCAGTGTAGATATTTTCATGTTCATACAGATGGCGGTGTAGATATTTCCATATTTATAGAGATAGCGGTGTAGATATTTCCATCTTTCTACAGATGGCAGTGTAGTTATTTCCATGTTTATACAGATGGCCGTGTAGATATTTCCATATTTATACAGATGTCGGTGTAGATATTTCCATGTGTATACAGATGGTATTGTAGCTATTTCCATGTTTATACAGATGGTGGTGTAGATATTTCCATGTTTATTCAGATGAATGTGTTGATATTTCCATGTTTTTACAGATGGCAGTGTAGATATTTCAATGTTTATATAGATGGCGCTGTTGATATTTCCATGTTTATACAGATAACGGTGGAGATATTTCCATGTTTATACAGAGAGCAGTGGAGATATTTCCATGTTTATACACATAGCGGTGTACATATTTCCATGTTTATAGAGACAGCGGTGTAGGTATTTCCATGTTTATACAGATAGCGGTGCAGATATTTCCAAGTTTACACAGATGCCTATGCAGATATTTCCATATTTATACAGAGGGCTGTGTAGATATTTCTATATTTATACAGATGGCAGTGTAGATATTTAAATGTTCCTACACATGACTGTGTAGGTATTTCCATGTTTATACAGATGTCTTTGTAGTTATTTCCATGTTTATAGAGATAGCGGTGCAGATATTTCCATGTTTATACAGATAGCAGTGTATATATTTCCATGTTTATACAGATCATGGTGTAGATATTTCCATGTTTATAGAGACCGCAGTGTAGATATTTCCATGTTTATAGAGATAGCAGTGTAGATATTTCCATGTTTGTACAGATGGCGGTGTTGATGTTTCCATCTATACACTGATTGCCGTGTAGGTATTTCCATGTGTATACAGATGGCATTGTAGATATTTCCATGTTTAAACAGATGGTGGTGTAGATATTTCCATGTTTACACAAATGACTGTATAGGTATTTCCATGTTTATACAGATGGTGGTGTAGATATTTCCAAGTTTATTGAGATAGCGGTGTAGATATTTCCATATTTATACAGATAACGGTGTAGAGCTTTCCATGTTTATACAGATAGCGGTGTAAATATTTCCATGTTTATACAGATCACGGTGTAGATATTTCCATGTTTATAGAGATAGCGGTGGAGATATTTCCATGTTTATACCGATAGCGGTGTTGATATTTCCATGTTTATACAGACCGCGTTGTAGATATTTCCATGTTTATACAGAGAGCGGTGCAGATATTTCCATGTTTGTACAGATGGCGGTGTTGATATTTCCATCTATACACAGATGACCGTGTAGATATTTCCATGTTTATACAGATGGTGGCGCAGATATTTCCATGGATATGTAGATGGAGGTGTAGATATTTCCATGTTTATACAGATAGCGGTGTAGTTATTTCCATGTTTATATAGATAGCGGTGTAGATATTTCCATGTATGTACACATGGCTGTGTAGATATTTCCATGTTTATACAGATGGCGGTGTAGATATTTCCATGTTTTTACAGATAACTTTGTAAGTATTTCCATGTTTATACAGATGGCAGTGTAGATATTTCGATGTTTATAGAGATAGCAGTGGAGATATTTCCATGTTTATACAAATAGCGGTGTAGATATTTCCATGTTTATACTGATCGTGGTGTAGACATTTCCATGTTTATAGGGATGGCCGTGTAGATATTTCCATGTTCATAGAGATAGTGGTGTTGATTTTTCCATGTTTATAGAGATAGCGGTGTGGATATTTCCATGTTTATACAGATAGGGGTGTAGTTAATTCTCTGTTTATAGAGATGGCGGTGTAGATATTTCCATGTTTATACAGATCACAGTGTAGATATTTCCTTGTTTATACAAATAGCGGTGTAGTTATTTCCATGTGTATACCGATAGTGGTGTAGATATTTAAATGTATATACAGATGGCTGTGTAGATATTTCCGTGTTTATACAGATGGCCGTGTAGATATTTCCATGTTTATACAGATGACTTTGTAGGTATTTCCATGTTTATACAGATGGCGGTGTAGATATTTCCATGTTTATATAGATAACAGTGTAGATATTTCCATGTTTATACAGATCGCGGTGTAGATATTTCCATGTTTATACAGACCGCGGTGTAGATATTTCCATGTTTATACAGATAGCGGTGCAGATATTTCCATGTTTGTACAGATGGCGGTGTTGATATTTCCATCTATACACAGATGACTGTGTAGATATTTCCAAGTTTATACAGATGGCGGCGCAGATATTTCCATGGATATGTAGATGGCGGTGTAGATATTTCCATGTTTATACAGATAGCGGTGTAGTTATTTCCATGTTTATATAGATAGCGGTGTAGATATTTCCATGTATGTACACATGGCTGTGTAGATATTTCCATGTTTATACAGATGGCGGTGTAGATATTTCCATGTTTATACAGATAACTTTGTAAGTATTTCCATGTTTATACTGATGGCGGTGTAGATATTTCGATGTTTATAGAGATAGCAGTGGAGATATTTCCATGTTTATACAGATAGCGGTGTAGATATTTCCATGTTTATACTGATCGTGGTGTAGACATTTCCATGTTTATAGAGATGGCGGTGTAGATATTTCCATGTTCATAGAGATAGTGGTGTTGATTTTTCCATGTTTATAGAGATAGCGGTGTGGATATTTCCATGTTTATACAGATAGGGTTGTAGATATTTCCCTGTTTATAGAGATGGCGGTGTAGATATTTCCATGCTTATACAGATCACAGTGTAGATATTTCCTTGTTTATACAAATAGCGGTGTAGTTATTTCCATGTTTATACAGATAGAGGTGTAGATATTTCCATGTATATACAGATGGCTGTGTAGATATTTCCATGTTTATACAGATGGCTGTGTAGATATTTCCATGTTTATACAGATGACTTTGTAGGTATTTCCATGTTTATACAGATGGCGGTGTAGATATTTCCATGTTTATAGAGATAACGGTGTAGATATTTCCATGTTTATACAGATCGCGGTGTAGATATTTCCATGTTTATACAGATCGCGGTGTAGATATTTCCATGTTTATACAGATCGCGGTGTAGATATTTCCATGTTTATACAGATATCGGTGTAGATATTTCCATGTTTACACAGAATGCGGTGTAGATATTTCCATCTTTCTACAGATGGCATTGTAGATATTTCCATGTTTATACAGATGACTGTATAGGTATTTCCATGTTTTTACAGATGGCGGTGCAGATATTTCCATGTCTATAGAGATAGCGGTGTAGATATTTCCATGTTTGTACAGATGGCGCTGTTGATATTTCCAGCTATACACAGATGGCCGTGTAGATATTTCCATGTTTATTCAGATGGCGGCATGGATATTTCCAAGGACATGCAGATGGCGGTGTAGTTATATCCATGTTGATACAGATAGCGGTGTAGGTATTTCCATGTTTACACAGATGGTGGTGTAGATATTTCCGTGTTTATACACATGGCGGAGTAGTTACTTCCATCTTTATGGAGATGGCAGTGTAGATATTTTCATGTTCATAGAGATGGCGGTGTAGATATTTCCATATTTATAGAGATAGCGGTGTAGATATTTCCATCTTTCTACAGATGGCAGTGTAGATATTTCCATGTTTATACAGATGGCCGTGTAGATATTTCCATATTTATACAGATGTCGGTGTAGATATTTCCATGTGTATACAGATGGTATTGTAGCTCTTTCCATGTTTATACAGATGGTGGTGTAGATATTTCCATGTTTATTCAGATGACTGTGTAGATATTTCCCTGTTTTTACAGATGGCAGTGTAGATATTTCAATGTTTATATAGATGGCGCTGTTGATATTTCCATGTTTATACAGATAACGGTGGAGATATTTCCATGTTTATACAGAGAGCAGTGGAGATATTTCCATGTTTATACACATAGCGGTGTACATATTTCCATGTTTATAGAGACAGCGGTGTAGGTATTTCCATGTTTATACAGATAGTGGTGCAGATATTTCCATGTTTACCCAGATGCCTATGCAGATATTTCCATATTTATACAGAGGGCTGTGTAGATATTTCTATATTTATACAGATGGCAGTGTAGATATTTAAATATTCCTACACATGACTGTGTAGGTATTTCCATGTTTATACAGATGTCTTTGTAGTTATTTCCATGTTTATAGAGATAGCGGTGCAGATATTTCCATGTTTATACAGATAGCGGTGTATATATTTCCATGTTTATACAGATGATGGTGTAGATATTTCCATGTTTATACAGATACCGGTGTAGATTTTTCCATGTTTATACAGACCGCACTGTAGATATTTCCATGTTTATAGAGATAGCAGTGTAGATATTTCCATGTTAGTACAGATGGCGGTGTTGATGTTTCCATCTATACACTGATTGCAGTGTAGGTATTTCCATGTGTATACAGATGGCATTGTAGATATATCCATGTTTATACAGATGGTGGTGTAGATATTTCCATGTTTACACAGATGACTGTATAGGTATTTCCATGTTTATACAGATGGCGGTGTAGTTATTTCCAAGTTTATAGAGATAGCGGTGTAGATATTTCCATATTTATACAGATAACGGTGTAGAAGTTTCCATGTTTATACAAATAGCGGTGTAAATATTTCCATGTTTATACAGATCACGGTGTAGATATTTCCATGTTTATAGATATAGCGTTGTAGATATTCCCATGTTTATACCGATAGCGGTGTTGATATTTCCATGTTTATACAGACCGCGGTGTAGATATTTCCATGTTTTTACAGATAGCGGTGCAGATATTTCCATGTTTGTACAGATGGCGGTGTTGATATTTCCATCTATACACAGATGACCGTGTAGATATTTCCATGTTAATACAGATGGCGGCGCAGATATTTCCATGGATATGTAGATGGCGGTGTAGATATTTCCATGTTTATACAGATAGCGGTGTCGTTATTTCCATGTTTATATAGATAGCGGTGTAGATATTTCCATGTATGTACACATGGCTGTGTAGATATTTCCATGTTTATACAGATGGCGGTGTAGATATTTCCATGTTTATACAGATAACTTTGTAAGTATTTCCATGTTTATACTGATGGCGGTGTAGATATTTCGATGTTTATAGAGATAGCAGTGGAGATATTTCCATGTTTATACAGATAGCGGTGTAGATATTTCCATGTTTATACTGATCGTGGTGTAGACATTTCCATGTTTATAGAGATGGCGGTGTAGATATTTCCATGTTCATAGAGATAGTGGTGTTGATTTTTCCATGTTTATAGAGATAGCGGTGTGGATATTTCCATGTTTATACAGATAGGGATGTAGATATTTCCCTGTTTATAGAGATGGCGGTGTAGATATTTCCATGCTTATACAGATCACAGTGTAGATATTTCCTTGTTTATACAAATAGCGGTGTAGTTATTTCCATGTTTATACAGATAGAGGTGTAGATATTTCCATGTATATACAGATGGCTGTGTAGATATTTCCATGTTTATACAGATGGCTGTGTAGATATTTCCATGTTTATACAGATGACTTTGTAGGTATTTCCATGTTTATACAGATGGCGGTGTAGATATTTCCATGTTTATAGAGATAACTGTGTAGATATTTCCATGTTTATACAGATCGCGGTGTAGATATTTCCATGTTTATACAGATCGCGGTGTAGATATTTCCATGTTTATACAGATCGCGGTGTAGATATTTCCATGTTTATACAGATATCGGTGTAGATATTTCCATGTTTACACAGAATGCGGTGTAGATATTTCCATCTTTCTACAGATGGCATTGTAGATATTTCCATGTTTATACAGATGACTGTATAGGTATTTCCATGTTTTTACAGATGGCGGTGCAGATATTTCCATGTCTATAGAGATAGCGCTTTAGATATTTCCATGTTTGTACAGATGGCGCTGTTGATATTTCCAGCTATACACAGATGGCCGCGTAGATATTTCCATGTTTATTCAGATGGCGGCATGGATAGTTCCAAGGACATGCGGATGGCTGTGTAGTTATATCCATGTTGATACAGATAGCGGTGTAGGTATTTCCATGTTTACACAGATGGTGGTGTAGATATTTCCGTGTTTATACACATGGCGGAGTAGATACTTCCATCTTTATGGAGATGGCAGTGTAGATATTTTCATGTTCATAGAGATGGCGGTGTAGATATTTCCATATTTATAGAGATAGCGGTGTAGATATTTCCATCTTTCTACAGATGGCAGTGTAGATATTTCCATGTTTATACAGATGGCCGTGTAGATATTTCCATATTTATACAGATGTCGGTGTAGATATTTCCATGTGTACACAGATGGTATTGTAGCTATTTCCATGTTTATACAGATGGTGGTGTAGATATTTCCATGTTTATTCAGATGACTGTGTAGATATTTCCCTGTTTTTACAGATGGCAGTGTAGATATTTCAATGTTTATATAGATGGCGCTGTTGATATTTCCATGTTTATACAGATAACGGTGGAGATATTTCCATGTTTATACAGAGAGCAGTGGAGATATTTCCATGTTTATACACATAGCGGTGTACATATTTCCATGTTTATAGAGACAGCGGTGAAGGTATTTCCATGTTTATACAGATAGTGGTGCAGATATTTCCATGTTTACCCAGATGCCTATGCAGATATTTCCATATTTATACAGAGGGCTGTGTAGATATTTCTATATTTATACAGATGGCAGTGTAGATATTTAAATATTCCTACACATGGCTGTGTAGGTATTTCCATGTTTATACAGATGTCTTTGTAGTTATTTCCATGTTTATAGAGATAGCGGTGCAGATATTTCCATGTTTATACAGATAGCGGTGTATATATTTCCATGTTTATACAGATGATGGTGTAGATATTTCCATGTTTATACAGATACCGGTGTAGATATTTCCATGTTTATACAGACCGCACTGTAGATATTTCCATGTTTATAGAGATAGCAGTGTAGATATTTCCATGTTTGTACAGATGGCGGTGTTGATGTTTCCATCTATACACTGATTGCAGTGTAGGTATTTCCATGTGTATACAGATGGCATTGTAGATATATCCATGTTTATACAGATGGTGGTGTAGATATTTCCATGTTTACACAGATGACTGTATAGGTATTTCCATGTTTATACAGATGGCGGTGTAGTTATTTCCAAGTTTATAGAGATAGCGGTGTAGATATTTCCATATTTATACAGATAACGGTGTAGAAGTTTCCATGTTTATACAGATAGCGGTGTAAATATTTCCATGTTTATACAGATCACGGTGTAGATATTTCCATGTTTATAGATATAGCGTTGTAGATATTCCCATGTTTATACCGATAGCGGTGTTGATATTTCCATGTTTATACAGACCGCGGTGTAGATATTTCCATGTTTTTACAGATAACGGTGCAGATATTTCCATGTTTGTACAGATGGCGGTGTTGATATTTCCACCTATACACAGATGACCGTGTAGATATTTCCATGTTAATACAGATGGCGGCGCAGATATTTCCATGGATATGTAGATGGCGGTGTAGATATTTCCATGTTTATACAGATAGCGGTGTCGTTATTTCCATGTTTATATAGATAGCGGTGTAGATATTTCCATGTATGTACACATGGCTATGTAGATATTTCCATGTTTATACAGATGGCGGTGTAGATATTTCCATGTTTATACAGATAACTTTGTAAGTATGTCCATGTTTATACAGATGGCGGTGTAGATATTTCGATGTTTATAGAGATAGCAGTGGAGATATTTCCATGTTTATACAGATAGCGGTGTAGATATTTCCATGTTTATACTGATCGTGGTGTAGACATTTCCATGTTTATAGAGATGGCGGTGTAGATATTTCCATGTTTATACAGATAGCGGTGTCGTTATTTCCATGTTTATATAGATAGCGGTGTAGATATTTCCATGTATGTACACATGGCTATGTAGATATTTCCATGTTTATACAGATGGCGGTGTAGATATTTCCATGTTTATACAGATAACTTTGTAAGTATGTCCATGTTTATACAGATGGCGGTGTAGATATTTCGATGTTTATAGAGATAGCAGTGGAGATATTTCCATGTTTATACAGATAGCGGTGTAGATATTTCCATGTTTATACTGATCGTGCTGTAGACATTTCCATGTTTATAGAGATGGCGGTGTAGATATTTCCATGTTCATAGAGATAGCGGAGTTGATTTTTCCATGTTTATAGAGATAGCGGTGTGGATATTTCCATGTTTATACAGATAGGGGTGTAGATATTTCCCTGTTTATAGAGATTGCGGTGTAGATATTTCCATGTTTATACAGATCACGGTGTAGATATTTCCTTGTTTATACAAATAGCAGTGTAGTTATTTCCATGTTTATAAAGATAGTGGTGTAGATATTTCCATGTATATACAGATGGCTGTGTAGATATTTCCATGTTTATACAGATGACTTTGTAGATATTTCCATGTTTATACAGATGGCGGTGTAGATATTTCCATGTTTATAGAGATAACTGTGTAGATATTTCCACGTTTATACAGATCGCGGTGTAGATATTTCCATGTTTATACAGATCGCGGTGTAGATATTTCCATGTTTATACAGATCGCGGTGTCGATATTTCCATGTTTATACAGATAGCGTTGTAGATATTTCCATGTTTTTACAGATATCGGTGTAGATATTTCCATGTTTACACAGATTGCGGTGTAGATATTTTCATCTTTCTACATATGGCATTGTAGATATTTCCATGTTTATACAGATGACTGTATAGGTATTTCCATGTTTTTACAGATGGCGGTGCAGATATTTCCATGTCTATAGAGATAGCGGTGTAGATATTTCCATGTTTGTACAGATGGCCGTGTTGATATTTCCAGCTATACATAGATGGCCGTGTAGATATTTCCATGTTTATTCAGATGGCGGCGTAGTTATTTCCAAGGACATGCAGATGGCGGTTTAGTTATTTCCATTTTTATACAGATAGCGGTGTAGGTATTTCCATGTTTACACAGATGGTGGTGTAGATATTTCCGTGTTTATACACATGGCGGAGTAGATACTTCCATCTTTATGGAGATGGCAGTGTAGATATTTTCATGTTCATAGAGATGGCGGTGTAGATATTTCCAAATTTATAGAGATAGCGGTGTAGATATTTCCATCTTTCTACAGATGGCAGAGTAGATATTTCCATGTTTATACAGATGACTTTGTAGGTATTTCCATGTTTATACAGATGGCGGTATAGATATTTCCATGTTTATAGAGATAACTGTGTAGATATTTCCATGTTTTTACAGATCACGGTGTAGATATTTCCATGTTTATACAGATCGCGTTGTAGATATTTCCATGTTTATACAGATCGCGGTGTAGATATTTATATGTTTATACAGATATCGGTGTAGATATTTCCATGTTTACACAGATTGCGGAGTAGATATTTCCATCTTTCTACAGATGGCATTGTAGATATTTCCATGTTTATACAGATGACTGTATAGGTATTTCCATGTTTTTACAGATGGCGGTGCAGATATTTCCATGTCTATAGAGATAGCGGTGTAGGTATTTCCATGTTTGTACAGATGGCGGTGTTGATATTTCCAGCTATACACAGATGGCCGTGTTGATATTTCCATGTTTATTCAGATGGCGGCGTAGATATTTCCAAGGACATGCAGATGGCGGTGTAGTTATTTCCATGTTCATACAGATAGCGGTGTAGATATTTCCATGTTTACACAGATGGTGGTGTAGATATTTCCGTGTTTATACACATGGCGGAGTAGATACTTCCATCTTTATGGAGATGGCAGTGTAGATATTTTCATGTTCATAGAGATGGCGGTGTAGATATTTCCATATTTATAGAGATAGCGGTGTAGATATTTCCATCTTTCTACAGATGGCAGTGTAGATATTTCCATGTTTATACAGATGGCCGTGTAGATATTTCCATATTTATACAGATTTCTGTGTAGATATTTCCATGTGTATACAGATGGTATTGTAGCTATTTCCATGTTTATACAGATGACTGTGTAGATATTTCCATGTTTTTACAGATGGCAGTGTAGATATTTCAATGTTTATATAGATGGCGCTGTTGATATTTCCATGTTTATACAGATAACGGTGGAGATATTTCCATGTTTATACAGAGAGCAGTGGAGATGTTTCCATGTTTATACACATAGCGGTGTACATATTTCCATGTTTATAGAGACAGCGGTGTAGGTATTTCCATGTTTATACAGATAGTGGTGCAGATATTTCCATGTTTACCCAGATGCCTATGCAGATATTTCCATATTTATACAGAGGGCTGTGTAGATATTTCTATATTTATACAGATGGCAGTGTAGATATTTAAATATTCCTACACATGACTGTGTAGGTATTTCCATGTTTATACAGATGTCTTTGTAGTTATTTCCATGTTTATAGAGATAGCGGTGCAGATATTTCCATGTTTATACAGATAGCGGTGTATATATTTCCATGCTTATACAGATGATGGTGTAGATATTTCCATGTTTATACAGATACCGGTGTAGATATTTCCATGTTTATACAGACCGCACTGTAGATATTTCCATGTTTATAGAGATAGCAGTGTAGATATTTCCATGTTTGTACAGATGGCGGTGTTGATGTTTCCATCTATACACTGATTGCCGTGTAGGTATTTCCATGTGTATACAGATGGCATTGTAGATATATCCATGTTTATACAGATGGTGGTGTAGATATTTCCATGTTTACACAGATGACTGTATAGGTATTTCCATGTTTATACAGATGGCGGTGTAGTTATTTCCAAGTTTATAGAGATAGCGGTGTAGATATTTCCATATTTATACAGATAACGGTGTAGAAGTTTCCATGTTTATACAGATAGCGGTGTAAATATTTCCATGTTTATACAGATCACGGTGTAGATATTTCCATGTTTATAGATATAGCGTTGTAGATATTCCCATGTTTATACCGATAGCGGTGTTGATATTTCCATGTTTATACAGACCGCGGTGTAGATATTTCCATGTTTTTACAGATAGCGGTGCAGATATTTCCATGTTTGTACAGATGGCGGTGTTGATATTTTCATCTATACACAGATGACCGTGTAGATATTTCCATGTTCATACAGATGGCGGCGCAGATATTTCCATGGATATGTAGATGGCGGTGTAGATATTTCCATGTTTATACAGATAGCGGTGTAGTTATTTCCATGTTTATATAGATAGCGGTGTAGATATTTCCATGTGTGTACACATGGCTGTGTAGATATTTCCATGTTTATACAGATGGCGGTGTACATATTTCCATGTTTATACAGATAACTTTGTAAGTATTTCCATGTTTACACAGATGGCGGTGTAGATATTTCGATGTTTATAGAGATAGCAGTGGAGATATTTCCATGTTTATACTGATCGTGGTGTAGACATTTCCATGTTTATAGAGATGGCGGTGTAGATATTTCCATGTTCATAGAGGTAGCGGTGTTGATTTTTCCATGTTTATAGAGATAGCGGTGTGGATATTTCCATGTTTATACAGATAGGGGTGTAGATATTTCCCTGTTTATAGAGATGGCGGTGTAGATATTTCCATGTTTATACAGATCACGGTGTAGATATTTCCTTGTTTATACAAATAGCGGTGTAGTTATTTCCATGTTTATACAGATAGTGGTGTAGATATTTCCATGTATATACAGATGGCTTTGTAGATATTTCAATGTTTATACAGACAGCTGTGTAGATATTTCCATGTTTATACAGATGACTTTGTAAGTATTTCCATGTTTATACAGATGGCGGTGTAGATATTTCGATGTTTATAGATATATCAGTGGAGATATCTCCATGTTTATACAGATAGCGGTGTAGATATTTCCATGTTTATACTGATCGTGGTGTAGACATTTCCATGTTTATAGAGATGGCGGTGTAGATATTTCCATGTTTATACCGATCACGGTGTAGATATTTCCTTGTTTATACAAATAGCGGTGTAGTTATTTCCATGTTTATACAGATAATGGTGTAGATATTTCCATGTCTATACAGATGGCTGTGTAAATATTTCCATGTTTATACAGATGGCTGTGTAGATATTTCCATGTTTATACAGATGACTT